>NC_091235.1:7868422-8028422 GCF_040958095.1 Procambarus clarkii
TAAATATTGGTAGTCCAGATCCCTTGTACTTATTTGTCTTGGCAGTTTGCCCTGTTGGTGGCAACTTCACTTGTGGGTGTTAGCTAGGGTGGATACACATGTGTAGTTCCACATCTGCTGCCTACTGTTTTTTCCATACATGCTAGGTAATGTCATCTGGGCGACGAACATGATTGGCATAATTAGAAAATTGGGTTCTCTGCTGGACACTTGACAGTGATGAGGGTTCTCTCTCTGCTGGGCACTAGGCAGTGATGAGGGTTCTCTTTCTGCTGGGCACTAGGCAGTGATGAGGGTTCTCTTTCTGCTGGGCACTAGGCAGTGATGAGGGTTCTCTTTCTGCTGGGCACTAGGCAGTGATGAGGGTTCTCTTTCTGCTGGGCACTAGGCAGTGATGAGGGTTCTCTTTCTGCTGGGCACTAGGCAGTGATGAGGGTTCTCTCTCTGCTGGGCACTAGGCAGTGATGAGCATTCTCTCAAGTTCAAGTTCAAGTTCAAGTATGTTTATTGAGACAAGAAAAAAATACATCTCAAAGGGATAGAGTAGCTTAGGCTATTTCTACCCCCCATCGCATTCTCTCTGCTGGGCACTAGGCAGTGATGAGGGTTCTCTCTCTGCTGGACACTAGGTAGTGATGATGGTTCTCTTGATATCATTCAGCTCGTTGTCGTGTACGTCATCCTAGGAGTGCCCACATTTCAGACCATTCTGACCGTTTTCTTCGGCTTCTGCCTCACTGTAAATACACTTGTATACAGTGTGACTTGGGGCATCTAGGTGTAATGGCACTGTAATACAAAGTTAATGTGGTTCAAGGCAGGAACCTGTTGCAGACATGGGGATTGCATCTCCTGCATTGGGATCACTAACAGCTATTAGGCGAGCATAATTACGAGACGATCGTGAGGCCTCACACGAATTTGGGACCTGGTTGGGTACTTGGTACTGGAACTAGAAGGGAGATATCCAATTTGTCAAACAGTTCTCTCATTAGGCAGTAACTATAGTGAAGCAAATTGGTGTTTCGTATATGTTGTGTACGTGGTGGTTTATATTTGATAATGTTGTAAGAGCCTCTGTAAAGGAAATGTGGGAGGCGCTGGCGGGGCGCCACATGGCTCCAGGAATTGTGTATGAGTGTGTTGTAACGGGATAGGTCTTGTGGGGTGTCCTGCCTCCCTAGTGGGCGGCATGTGGTCCATGTTGAGGTTCACCTGTGGCTGGCGTGGTGTTGACCTGTGGCTGGTGTGGTGTTGACCTGTGGCTGGCGTGGTGTTGACCTGTGGCTGGCGTGGTGTTGACCTGTGACTGTCGTGACGTTGACCTGTGACTGTCGTGACGTTGACCTGTGACTGTCGTGACGTTGACCTGTGACTGTCGTGACGTTGACCTGTGACTGTCGTGACGTTGACCTGTGACTGTCGTGATGTTGACCTGTGACTGTCGTGATGTTGACCTGTGACTGACATGAGAAGACAGGGACCTTGCAGAATAACACCCGGAGCAGAATAACTCGCACCTGGCCTGGAGGCGAGGTGCGAGTTTAACCTTGAATGAAGCCCGCAGTGTGTGGCAAATGTGTTAATAAAATAATAAAAAAGTCACCTTGTTCACTCTTGGGCTGGTGAGGATATCCTCATAATGCACCCAGAGTTTGCTAGTGCAGGCTACTGCCCACGTGGCCCTGTGTGACTAACCATCCTGGGAGATGGGGACGTGTAATATTACCTAGCTAGTTCTTGACACACACTGTGCTCCCCTTCATATAGTCTAGGGCAGCTGCAGATCTGCAGCTAAATATGTTAATGACAAAATTATCATCTCGTCGTCTTCAGAGGTCATCGAGGTTCTCCCTCCCCCACTCTTTCCCTTCCTCCCCCACTCACTCCCTCCCTCTCTCCCCCACTTACCTTAGTTCTCGCTTGCAAACAATCTATTTTTCTCTCCGTTCTCCCCTCCCTTATCTTCTCACTTCCCCTCTTCTCTCCCTACTAGATTCCCCCTTCCTTTCGGTAGAACAAATCGACCATGCTTACATAAGGGGTCGTGGTGGTCATTGTCGAGTGAAACCAACTCAGCATACAAGCTTCAGGTATATGTTGTGGGTTAACACGACAGTCGTGGAGCGCACGACACTCCCTGGGGGCACTCCAGTGTTTACAAGTTAATGTGATGGTATAACGAACAAAACATTGCTTGTGCAGTCACTACCCAACCACTTGAGCTGGACGGTAGAGCGACGGTCTCGCTTCATGCAGGTCGGCATTCAATCCCCGACCGTCCAAGTAGTTGGGCACCATTCCTTTCCCCCGCCCCATCGCAAATCCTTATCCTGACCCTTCCCAGTGCTATATAGTCGTAATGACTTGGCGCTTACCCGGGATAATTCTCTCCCTCCCTCCCAAAACACCGTGACGTCACGTAACTGGCTATTAGACGCATGGTTCAATATATTACTAGAAATATGTCAGGAAAACATTAGAATTAGGGTAAACTACACAAGGCCTATTGGCTCATACGAGACGGGGTCCTATTTTTATCCACCCAGATTTGATCATAAATATGTCTAACCTACGCTTGAAACAATCAAGTGTTCCCCACGTCAGTAATTTCTTGCATAGATCAGCCTCCCTGTTTCCAAACCAGATCCAAATGTGTCGGTGGATGGAGTCACCCTCATGTATACCACTTCTAGGACTCTTGGCTCAATTTATCCTGAACCTCGCTTGGAGTTTGCATGTTCTCTTAAAAATGCTGACTGCGTTCATTAGTTGTTTGATGACACTTTAATATTCAGCGACCTGTCGGCACATTGTAGGACGTGATACTTATATAGACAGATTTTGATTATTGGTCACTGACCTACAGTGACCTGTGGGAGGTCAAGAGGGACCCACAGTGACCTGTGGCAGGTCAAGAGGGACCCCACAGTGACCTGTGGGAGGTCAAGAGGGACCCACAGTGACCTCTGAGAGGTCAGGAGGGACCCCACAGTGACCTGTGGGAGGTCAGGAGGGACCCCACAGTGACCTCTGGGAGGTCAGGAGGGACCCCACAGTGACCTCTGGGAGGTCAGGAGGGACCCCACAGTGACCTCTGGGAGGTCAGGAGGGACCCCACAGTGACCTCTGGGAGGTCAGGAGGGACCCCACAGTGACCTCTGGGAGGTCAGGAGGGACCCCACAGTGACCTCGGAGGTCAGGAGGGACCCCACAGTGACGGCTCCGATTTCTGGATATCCTTAAAAGGATATTTTAAAATAATGTTGAGAGGAAGGCGGTAACGAGGGCTTGATGTGTGGGGGAGCCTGGGTGGGGGACCTGGGTGGAGGACCTGGGTGGGGGACCTGGGTGGAGGACCTGGGTGGGGGACATGGGTGGGGGACCTGGGTGGGGGACCTGGGTGGGGGGACCTGGGTGGGGGGGACCTGGGTGGGGGGGGACCTGGGTGGGGGGGACCTGGGTGGGGGGGACCTGGGTGGGGGGGGACCTGGGTGGGGGGGACCTGGGTGGGGGGGACCTGGGTGGGGGGGACCTGGGTGGGGGACAGGGTGGGGACGATGGTGGGAAGCGTGGGTGGAGGAAGGGGGTGATAGATAGAGGGTGAGACGTGAGCGAAGTGTGTGTCAGGCGGTAATATACATGAAGGTATACTCCCACATAAACCATTGTAAGGTAAAGGTAAACTGTTGACGAGACGCTGATGGTCGGGTGTGTGAAGCACGAGTACACATCCAGTCTGGGTTGTGTGGAGTCTTGTGCCGGTGAACCTGGGGCCAGATTCACGAAAGCAGTTACGCAAGCACTTACGAACCTGTACATCTTTTCTCAATCTTTGGCGGCTTTGTTTACAATTATTAAACAGTTAATGAGCTCCGAAGCACCAGGAGGCTGTTTATAACAATAACAACAGTTGATTGGCAAGTTTTCATGCTTGTAAACTGTTTAATAAATGTAACCAAAGCCGTCAAAGATTAAGGAAAGATGTACACGTTCGTAAGTGCTTGCGTAACTGCTTTCGTGAATCTGGCCCCTGTATACTCACGTGGAGGGAATCGTCTTTAAGATGAACACCCCGCGTGCCCTTAACGCTGGGTGAGGTCCTGTGATTGGTTGATTGATGAAGAGTAAGCCACCCAGCAGGTGGCACGGGCGTGAATAGCCCGTATAGGCGAGTGTGTGGGTGTGTTTTACTATTTGTACCCGCAGGCGAGCTATTATTTACGGGCTATTCATGCCCGAGCCACCTTTTGGTTGGCTTAATCTTTATCAATCAATCGTCAGCTATTATAGTTCTTGGTTCCCGCCTTTCTAACCAATCTATTTCCGTCTATTATGTCTACTACATATATTTCTGTCTAACATGCGCGCGCGCACAAACACACACACACACACACCTGTTGATTGACGGTTGAGAGGCGAAACCAAAGAGCCAGAGCTCAACCCCCGCAAGCACAGTTAGGTGAGTTCAGTTAGGTGAGTACACACACACATAGGAGCCTGGTAGATAGCGTGCAGGACTCGTAATTCTGTGGCACGGGTTCGATTCCCCTACCAGGCAGAAACAAATGGGCAAAGTTTCTTTCACCTTGAATGCCCCTGTTACCTAGCAGTAAATAGGTACCTGGGAGCTAGTCAGCTGTCACGGGCTGCTTCCTGGGGTGTGTGTGTGTATGTGTGGTGTGGGGGGGAAAAAAATAGTAAACAGATGATTGACAGTTAAGAGGCGGGCCGAAAGAGCAAAGCTCAACCCCCGCAAAACACAACTAGGTGAATACACGCACGCACGCACGCACGCACGCACACACACACACACACACACACACACACACACACACACACACACACACACACACACACACGCACGCACACACACACACACACACACACACACACACACACACACACACAGTAAATGTAAAGTTATGGAACACACACACACCAGTAAATGTAAAGTTATGGAAATGGGATCAGGTGACAGGAGACCAAAGGGACAGTACACAATGAAGGGGAACAGCCTACCTGTAACGATTCGAGAAAGAGACCTGGGAGTGGATGTGACACCTAATCTAACTCCTGAGGCACATATAAATAGGATAACGACAGCAGCGTACTCTACACTGGCGAAAATTAGAACTTCATTCAGAAACCTAAATGAGGAGGCTTTGAGGGCGCTTTACACTGCCTACGTGAGACCAGTCTTAGAGTATGCCGCGCCATCATGGAGCCCCCACCTGAAGAAACACATAAAGAAACTGGAGAAGGTTCAGAGGTTTGCGACGAGGCTTGTCCCAGAGTTACGAGGGATGGGATATGAACAGCGGCTGAAGGAACTGAACCTTACGACACTAGAGAAAAGAAGGGAGAGAGGAGATATGATAGGGACATATAAAATACTCAGGGGAATTGACAAAGTGGAAATAGATGAAATGTTCACACGTAATAATATCAGAACGAGGGGACATGGGTGGAAACTCAGATGAGTCAGAGATGTTAGGAAGTTTTCTTTTAGCGTGAGAGTAGTGGAAAAATGGAATGCACTTGGGGAACAGGTTGTGGAAGCAAATACTATTCATACTTTTAAAACTAGGTATGATAGGGAAATGGGACAGGAGTCATTGCTGTAAACAACCGATAGCTGGAAAGGCGGGATCCAAGAGTCAATGCTCAATCCTGCAAGCACAAATAGGTGAGTACAAATAGGCGAGTACGTACACGCACACGCACGCGCGCGAAGCAACCCGTAGCAGCTGTGTAACTACCACGTATCTATTTACTGCTAGGTGAACAGGGACATGAGGGTGAAAGGAACTCTGCCCATTTGTTTCTGCCTCGGCCGGGACTCAAACCCAGGCCCTTGGTACTACGACCCCCGAGCGCTATCCACTCAGTGGCGAGGCCCCCGTGTGTGTGTGTGTGTGTGTGTTGGTAGACAGTGGACTTGGCCCCGTGTAGTGCTTTATTAACATGTCATCCACGCGCCTTGTGTTGCTGGCACCTGTCCCTCCTTATTGTTGGCGTGTACGCACCTAGTTGTGCGCGCGGCGGTTAAACTTCGTCTCTTTGAGCTACGGCCCATCTGACCTTTACCTATCATTTCCTGCCTATCATCTGTAGGCGTGTGTGTGTAGGGGGATGAGGTGGGTAGTGGTGTTCCTAGCCTAAAATATTGGTATGCCTTTCACACGATTCAACCATCACTGTTTTGCGTGTATTTAACATCTATACTCTACCAGTTTCTATCTAATTACCAGTATTTCCAGCATTTTAGAGCTTTGACTAACGTAATTGAACAAATAAATACGTAGAATTCTTCGTCCTAACATGTGCAGGATATATTGGTAGAGGTTAAGTGATTGGTTTATTTTCTACCACAGACGTGGCCATTCAGTAAGAATGCTAAACAGCGCATCCCATTTATATGCAGAGCTGGAGGACTGATGCTGTGTTGAGTGCACCATTACCGTACGATGCCTGGCAACACACCAATATGTATCATGTATTAGGGACTCCATCCATCTGCCGGTCTCCGTGCCAACCTTTGTGTTTTCGGGGCTTAGCGACCCCGCGGCCCGGTCCTCGACCAGGCCTCCTGGTTGCTAGTCTGACGTATGAGTCACAGCCTGGTTAATCAGGTATCCTTTGGAGGTGTTTATCCAGTTCTCTCTTGAGCACTGTGAGGGGTCGGCCAGTTATGTCCCTTATGTGTAGTGGAAGCGTGTTGAACAGTCTCGGGCCTCTGATGTTGATAGTTCTCCCTTGAACACTGTGAGGGGTCGGCCAGTTATGTCCCTTATGTGTAGTGGAAGCGTGTTGAACAGTCTCGGGCCTCTGATGTTGATAGTTCTCTCTTGAACACTGTGAGGGGTCGGCCAGTTATGTCCCTTATGTGTAGTGCCAGCGTGTTGAACAGTCTCGGACCTCTGATGTTGACAGAGTTCTCAAACAAACGATTTATATATGTACTGTCGGTGCTCATACTTTCTATTAACTTTAGATAGGGTTGGATAATTCAGGTCAGGTTTAGATCAATCAAGTTAAGTTTACAGGCCGTCCTCATAACACAGGCCAGAGTCTAATGTGAGGTGTGTACTGATGTCCTGCATCAGTCACCTGGACGTGACATCTCTGACATCGTAGGAAAGGGGAAAGGAGTATCAAGGGGGAAAACGCCAAGCCATTAGATTATATAGCACTGGGAAGGGGTCAGGATAAAGATTTGGGATGGGACGGGGGGAAGGAATGGTGCCCAACCACTTGGACGGTCGGGGATTGAACGATGACCTGCACGAGGTGAGATCGTAGCTCAACCGTTCTGCCCAAGTGGTTGGATAATGGCATCGTAACAACTAGGAGCTTGATGTCAGCTATTATTGACAGCACTTAATAATTCGTTTTGTCGGAGACAGGAAGCCTGTGTGTATATATATAGTTTAAGCTTGTACCGAAGTCCACCCAATGTCGAACTACTGACCTTCCCAAGGATGTAATAATGACCTAACTCCCAGGTAACTATTTAGTGCTAGGTGAACAGAGGCATTAGGTGTAAAGAAACGTTCTCGATCATTTCTGTCCCGTCCGGGAATATCGATCCCGTGATCTCGAGTCGAGAACGAAGCCAACTGAGCTACGACACCCACGGTAGTTGTCTCACAACCTCTTGTGAAACTCGGTAATTTCTCTTACAACATTCACGACTCTTTTGTAAACGGTATTGTAGTGTGAGATTAATGGTTGTGGGGGTGTTATGGTGGCGCCGGCCGCCCTGCCTGGCGCCTGGCGCTGGTGTTGTCCTTCCTCCGCCCGCCCACACCTCCGCCCGTCCACACCTCCGCCCGTCCACACCTCCGCCCGTCCACACCTCCGCCCGTCCACACCTCCGCCCGTCCACACCTCCGCCCGTCCACACCTCCGCCCGTCCACACCTCCGCCCGTCCACACCTCCGCCCGTCCACACCTCCGCCCGTCCACACCTCCGCCCGCCCACACCTCCGCCAAATATTGCACCAGATGTGCCAGCCAGGACCAGACTCCCCCCGTTAACACATCCTCGCTTCCCTGTGCAATTGACAACTACTCTCTGGTTCTCAAACTCTTGCTTGCGTCGAACTGGGGCTAGATTGACGATGACTTGTGTAGTCGTGATTCTACATAGTTAACTGGAATATTTGGTGCGTGAGTTTCCGTCAATATATGCTGGCGTGTGGGGCTGCAGGTGTATAGGGAAGTATACATCGAAAGATGTATACTATTTCTCGGTGTAATATACACTGAGAATGTATTATAGTTCTAGAGTATGTTCTGGACTAATATGATAGCTGGTTGAGCCGTTAGCTAGTGTGGCGGCCTTAATAACCCTGACACAGTGATGGGTCTCATCATGAGGTTATCTTGAGATGATTTCGGGGCTTTTTAGTGTCCCCGCGGCCCGGTCCTCGACCAGGCCTCCACCCCCAGGAAGCAGCCCGTGACAGCTGGCTAACACCCAGGTACCTATTTTACTGCTAGGTAACAGGGACATAGGGTGAAAGAAACTCTGCCCATTGTTTCTCGCCGGCGCCCGGGATCGAACCCGGGACCACAGGATCACAAGTCCAGCGTGCTGTCCGCTCGGCCGACCGGCTCCCTATTAGCCCATGCCCAACACCACTGTATCCTGGTGCAGTTTGTTGACGTCGGAGGCGGCTACTGTATTGTGCACCCCATACCCATCCCGTGAGCGGTAGCGCAAAAAGCATTACAGAGGGCACAAAAGGTCTTTATCAGACCTGATTGTATTCACTCTCCCGGACTGATGATGTGAGAGCCTGCAAGCTGAACAGTTACGCAAGTTCCTGCAGGAAGTGCCGTACAGGCCGGGGTTGTAATGACTTCGTGGACATGCAGGCTGCTTCAAGCAACAGCCATTTAGTTCATCACAAGACGAGCCTAACGCAGGTCTGGGGTTGGGAAGTACAAGAACTCTAGCAACCGACTTCACGTAAACTCCAGGTTACCTTGAGGTGCTTCCGGGGCTTAGTGTCCCCGCGGCCCGGTCCTGGACTAGGCCTCCACCCCCCAGGAAGCAGCCCGTAGCAACCGTCTAACTCCCAGGTACCTATTTACTGCTAGGTAACATGGGGCATCAAGAAACATTTTGCCCATTTGTCTCCGCCTCCACCGGGGATCGAACCCGGAACCTCAGGACTACGAATCCGAAGCGCTGTCCACCCAGCTGTCAGGGCCCCCTTCATCATACTGGTTAAGATTAGAAGGATTTTGCCAGCTCAGGTAGCAACGCTAATCTGACTCGGGGGAACAATTTACAATGGCCGTAGTTGGCCTTGTGTGTAGCCTTGACGAGCCAGACTTGTGATTCACGTCTGTTTATGCTCTTGGAACGTGAAAAGTCTTGCATTAGCGAACACAATTTAATGTTGAAGTCTCATAGCGCAACTTAAATTTGTTGTCGCGTAATATTTGAAGCGAGCATTCAATTTTTAGTTTTTGCTAATTTATCTGTAAGAGAAAATGTCTGTCAGTCTGTCCAACGTAGGATGCTTGAAGGGGCTAGACTCGACCAACTTTGCAGGGGGAATGGTCTGGCTTACGGAACTGGCATAGACTGGTCGGGCTTAAGTTAAATACTTGAAGAAATATTTGCATTTATATACACCCCTTGGTGTATGAGGGAGCCGGTCGGCCGAGCGGACAGCACACTGGACTTGTGATCCTGTGGTCCTGGGTTCGATCCCAGGCGCCGGCGAGAAACAATGGGCAGAGTTTCTTTCACCCTATGCTCCTGTTACCTAGCAGTAAAATAGGTACCTGGGTGTTAGTCAGCTGTCACGGGCTGCTTCCTGAGGGTGGAGGCCTGGTCGAGGACCGGGCTGCGGGGACGCTAAGCCCCGAAATCATCTCAAGATAACCCCGATGCAATATTCATGGCATCAAGTGTGAAATATTTGATGTGTTCCCCCAAGAGTTTTGAGCGATTGTAATTCTTTTCTGAGACCTATTATTTGTACCGTTGTTTGTGTTAAATACATTTTCTGAGAGAAGGGGAGGAGAGGAGGAGGAGGAGGAAGAGGAGGCAAAGGGGAAGATGAGGTAAAGAGTAAGGAAGAGGAAGAAAAGGTGGAAAAGTGTGAAGAGAGCCGGATGCAGGCGGGCTCTCTTGTATATATATTTAAATGGAAATGTTTGTCTGTTCGAGGTTGGAGGCCAGACAGGCAAAAAGGGGGGATGGGGAGGGTAGGGAGATGGGGGGGGGAGGGAGAAAGGGAGAGAGGGGAAGGGGATAGAAAAGAGGGTGGATTGGGAGATAGAATATAAGAACATAAGACTAAAGGTAACTGCAGAAGGCCTATTGGCCCATACGAGTCAGCTCCTATTTATAACCAGCCAATCCCACTCATATACATGTCCAACCCACGCTTGAAACAGTCAAGGGGAACAAATCCACAAGGGCCGTGACGAGGGTTCGAACCTACGTCCGAGAGGATCCCAGACGCCGCCTTAATCGACTGAGCTACGACAAGGTCAAAAGAATTGCAAGCAGAAGTTCTACTGACCTTACTTGGATCCTAGTCCCCTATTCCCTTGTGGGACTGGGGTTATCATGAGGTTATCTTGAGATGATTTCGGGGCTTTTTAGTGTCCCCGCGGCCCGGTCCTCGACCAGGCCTCCACCCCCAGGAAGCAGCCCGAGACAGCTGACTAACACCCAGGTACCTATTTTACTGCTAGGTAACAGGGGCATAGGGTGAAAGAAACTCTGCCCATTGTGTCTCGCCGGCGCCTGGGATCGAAGCCAGGACCACAGGATCACAAGTCCAGCGTGCTGTCCGCTCGGCCGACCGGCTCCCGTAATAGTGCTTCCTGGGGATGTGTAACAAAAAAGAAGGCCTGGTCGAGGACCGGACCCGCGGGGACGCTAAGCCCCGAAATCATCTCAAAATAACCTTTTTCACCAGGTTGGTGGATATGAAATGTTCATCCAAATGTCCGTAGAGTTTAGTATTTGTTTAAATATTTGTGTAGTCAGACATTGATATGCAAAACGAGTATGTAGATGATTGAGTTGCACTCTAGGCACAACTATGTGATCTACAGTGATGTATACAGTGTGTAGTGAACATGGTCAGTGGTAGGAGGGTATGGGGACTGTGTGGGTGTGTGTCGGTGGGGATGGGTATGGTGTGTAGGTGTTTACAGTGATGGGTGGTGTACAGAGGGTTACAGTGATGAGGCGAGATGGGAAAGGTGTGTGAGGGGGTGACAGGGAGGCTGTGTGTGTTGGGGGGGGGAATATCAATAGGGTGTGTGGGGGGGGGGGAAAGATGGGGAGGGTGTGTATGTATGGGTGTGTATAGGCATATACAATCCCTATGCTGAGCCTGTGGGTGTATAGGTAGGTCAGTATGTATGTATGGGGGTTGTATGGAGCCCGTTGTTGAGCCTGTTGGTTCTCAGTGCTGCCCACATGTTTGTGGAGGGTGGGGTGTGGAGGGTGGGGGTGTGGGGAGGTGTTCTGTGGCCGAGGCGTGCTCGCTCTCGGCCACTCCTGCCACCTCCACACACAGGGCCAAGGCCACGATGCGTGAAGCATTTACCCCCGCAGCCACCTACGTAGGCTGTACATCTCTCCTTCATCATGGTGGCTTTGTTTACATTTATGACAAGCTTTGAGCGTCAAAATGGTACAACCCGAGGTTATTATTGTGATCAAAACCTCGTAGATGTTTTGTAATGTTACGAAACTCTTCGTAGTGCATGACTCTAATAAATATAAAGCCGCCACGATTGAGCAAAGATGTACAGGTTTCGCAAGTGCGTTGCCACTGGGAAGGGGTCATGATAAGGATTAATTAGGAATGGGACGGGGGAAAGAAATGGTGCCCAATCACCTGGACCGTCGAGGATCGAACGCTGACCTGCATGAAGCGAGACCGTCGCCCTACCATCCAGCCCAAGTGGTTGGCTGCTAAGACCGTGGACGATATAGTGTGTGTGATCTCCCCAGGCAGCGTATCAACTCGGGGGTCACACTGTTGATTACTACTCACACCGCCGTAGACGTATGGTCATATCCTTCACAATAACATTCCACAACGTTCGTTTTATTTTTATTAAAACCCTGTATAGTGTTAGATTAGAATGTATTAGGTTAGGCTGCGTTCGGCTAGGTTAGGCTGCGTTCCGCTGGGTTTAGGCTGCGTTCGACTAAGCTTGGCTGCTTTTGACTAGGTTAGGCTGCGTTCGACTAGGTTAGGCTGCGTTCGACTAGGTTAGGTTAGGTTAGGCTGCGTTCGACTAGGTTAGGCTGCGTTCGACTAGGTTAGGCTGCGTTCGACTAGGTTAGGCTGCGTTCGGCTAGGTTAGGTTAGGTTGAATATGTTTTAAAATCCGTTGGTGAACCGTGTTGTGTACTGTGACCTGTATCCCACAAACCATTATGACCTGCCCACCTGCATCTGTTTGTCTAGCTGTAATCCGTTGGTGCTTCTGCAGTGTAAACAGTGTCAAGGAAAGTATATATATCTGTACGAATTTACACAAGCACACTTAATAGGGTAAGAATTTGGGGTTAAAATAAATAAGGTATTAACCCTTTTGGGTTAATATTTGATTTTTTTATATATAAGAACATCTCATATAAGACTTGAAATTATAATACTGGAGTGTGATAGTGGGACATTGAAAATGCTCAGTAGTGGAGTAGGCTGTCATTTTCAAAACTGATGTATAGAATAGTTAGAAGAATTATTTTATTCTTAGGCCTAGGAATTATATTAACATTTTGTATTTTGTTAATTGTTTCATGGTTGTATTTTATAAATGTTACATTCTTGCGGGTTTAAAGGCATTTTTAAATACCTTTACATAATGCATTTCAAATGCTTGAAAGTTCCAAATGCTCTTGGTGGGATGGAAGTCTAGCCCACGTGGTACAGAGGTGAGTGCTGTACCGCTGTACCACAGCGGGGGAGGGGGGGGAGAGGGGGGCAGAGGCTGGGGGCGCTGGTGGGAGGCAGTACTTGGCAACTTGCACGCTATGTAAACACTAAATTTATTAAGGGGGCAGTGAAGGTGAGCCAAATACTGCGTGTGGGTGTATAATTGTGGGCGTGGGGGTGGGTGGCAGGGTGGGTATGTGGGGGGGGGGGGGTGGCAGGGTGGGTATGTGTGTGGGTGGGTGGCAGGGTGGGTGTGTGTGTGTGTGGGTGGCAGGGTGGGTGTGTGTGTGCGTGTGGGTGGCAGGGTGGGTGTGTGTGTGCGTGTGGGTGGCAGGGTGGGTATGTGTGCGTGTGTGGGTGGCAGGGTGGGGGTGTATGTGCGTGTGTGGGTGGCAGGGTGGGGGTGTATGTGCGTGTGTGGGTGGCAGGGTGGGGGTGTATGTGCGTGTGTGGGTGGCAGGGTGGGGGTGTATGTGTGTGGGGGGAGTGGCAGGGTAAGTGTTTGGGGGCGGCTTAGTCTTGGTTCCCGTGAGTGAACTAAGCACCATATCACCGTGTACAAAAACACCTCTCGATAAGAACACCCGCTGGGTTGTTCATCCTGCCACTTGTTCACAGCCACAACTGGGACTTGACAATCTCAAGTGAACAGGCTCTCAAACTAGGGAACTAACGTTATTCAAACCTCAAGCTTATGGACTCTTGAGGGTGAACAGTTGAGGAATCCTGTAAGGACAGTATATGCAACGGAGGAACAACCCAGCGGGTTTTCTTCCTATTGGGGAGTGTTGTACATGCTGCTATGGCGGTGTGTCCACTCACAGGATGAGTGGCGCTGCCCAATACTGTCTCTATGGCGGTGTGTCCGCTCACAGGATGAGTGGCGCTGCCCAATACTGTCACTATGGCGGTGTGTCCACTCACAGGATGAGTGGCGCTGCCCAATACTGTCACTATGGCGGTGTGTCCACTCACAGGATGAGTGGCGCTGCTCAATAAACTCGCCCCTCGGGGCAAAATTTAAATTTAAAATTCCAAGACTGTGTGGCTTAGTATACCAATAGCGGTCAAGACGGAGCCCATCTCGCCTACTACAGCATCTACAACTCCTCCTTCATAAGATGAATAATTCAGTTCTCTCTCCTGGAAAGCACATTAACATACAAGTCACCTTTGTATAAAGCACTCGCCAAGTGACTTGTCTCTCTCTTACCCAAGGTCACCAAAGGTGGCGCCCTCGCCCCTTCCCCCCCAAGCCTAACAGGTCCCTAGGGACGCCGTGCAGGGGACCAGGGAAGTCCGGATCAAGATGGCCTGTTGTGTCCAGCCTTTTAAGCCGGCAGGGACGACGAGAGTGGGGTCGAGAGCGTGAGTTATGGGGCTGCGAGCACCACCTTCCCTACACACACTCTCTTATCACTCGCTGGGCAGCGAGTGATAAGAGAGTGGGGGGGGGGGATCACTGTGGCATTAGTGGGGTGCAGGGATGGGGTGGGAGAGTGGGGGGCATCACTGTGGCATTAGTGGGGGGCATTACAGTGGCATCCCTGATCCCGCCACACACGGTATCAGGGATGCCAGGGACAGAGACGAACTTTTTTTTTAGGGAGGAGGGCTTAGGGACATATACGTGGCTAATGACCATCATACAACCATTTCCGAGACCAATGTCCAGCATAATATCGCTGGCAATGAACATAAAATGAAAAATAAATCATACCGAAGCTGTACATTAAATTTGCCTGAATTTACCCGAGGGAAACCGGGTCTTAGTGGCCTCGTTGGGAGTGCCGGCGGCTTGTCAAAGGTCCCGCCATTGTTCCCAGGGAATTTTTCAATCTGGCTTTTGAGCTGTTTGCGTTAAACAATGCTGGTGAGGTTGTGGGGTGCCTCGCAATACCACCAATATATAGACCAAAGAGCCAGAGCTCAACCCCCGCCAGCACAACTAGGTGAGTACAGTCATATTCCACACCACAGGTGTGAAGACACAACTAACACAGTCTAGTTTACAGCGGGCTTCTCGCCCAGGGCCCAGATTCATGAATCAGTTACGCAAGCATTTACGAACCTGGGGCCAGATTCATGAAGCAGTTACGCAAACACTTACGATCCTGTACAACTTTTCTCAATCTTTGGCGGCTTTGTTTACAATTATTAAACAGTTAATGAGCTCCGAAGCACCAGGAGGCTGTTTATTACAATAAAAACAGTTGATTGGCAAGTTTTCATGCTTGTAAACTGTTTAATAAATGTAACCAAAGCCGTCAAAGATTGAGGAAAAATGTACACGTTCGTAAGTACTTGGGTAACTGCTTCGTGAATCTGGCCCCAGGCCGGTGAAGTGTTTTTAATGGTATAACAAATTATTACGGTGTAAGGACTGACAAGTTAAAATTCAAAACAAATTCATTGTTTAATCAACAGCTGCAAAATTCCTACATGCAAATCCTAAGCAAATTTAACACTAAACATTATCATGATTAGTTTATTTACATTTACGATAGAATGAATCACCGGAAGTTGGGTAAATGGAGAGTCATACGAGTGACATCTTATGTCGACGATGAGTCACAATAACTGGCTGAAGATATGATGAGCAAACCATGCATCAGATGATGAGCAGACGACGACGTTTCGGTCCGTCCTGGACCGTTATCAACGATGGTTCCTTGATGATGGTCCAGGGCGGACCGAAACGTCGTCGTTTCCTCATCTTGTGTCGTATGGTTTGGTCATCACATCTTGTGTCTGTGATAAATTTACGCTAAACCAGCGAATAGCTAAACCAACCAGAACAAAATCCTAGACTATGTGTTTACAATGATGAACTAATTGGAAACTTAACGGGTTTAAATACATCTCACTCGTGTCCCAGCCTAAACTAAGCTTGGGTATCCACAGACATCAAACTTGCGCAGCCCCTTACAGAACTTGGTAAAGTTTAATAATAGTCGTATTAATTGGGAACTAATAGTTAATTCCGGAGCTCACAGTTCCTGCTGGAACCAATCGTATTGGCGTTTGCCTTTCCGTTGGAGAAAGTTCGGCGGCGTGGAGAGGGGGGGGGGGGGGACCTTGCTGCATGGGTAACAGCTTCACCTCCGTATCAATCTACTCTGACTTAGCGCCCTGGAGAGGCCACTCCAGACCGACAACCAGAGCGTAACTCCATAGTCTCCTGAGACTGATGGATGCCTACTACTAACAACATAGACGAGCTTCTCACTGTAACCATCATTCAGATAACATTACAGTGAATAGTTCCATATCCGGGCAGTTAAATAACATTACGAGACCAGGAGCCATGGGAGACCGTGCAAAATAGCTGCCAGTCCTAATTAAAACAATTAAAACATTAATTAAGACGTTCTCTTGCCTACGGAGAAACCAAGTTCTCTCTCGAGTGTTTCTTTACGTGACAGCGTTTGTGCTGAGTGTTCATCTCGCTGTATTGTAAACTTCCGTTCAGTCGCAAACATGGTAAACTCGCTCTTCGGGGCCAAATACAATGCAAGTTAACTTATAAGTTCATCTCTGGGACTTGACTGTTCTTGCATGGGACTCCCCATAGGTAAGTCTTCCTTAGTGCTTAAGTAATGTAACTTTAGTATATTATATTTTAGATTATTGATAACAAACGTAATGTGAATAAATATGCGTGATTTATTCTGTGGTATTCCCAGTGTGCAGTGTTGCGGCCACACCTCTCTGGCTTAGTCAACAGGGTGTGGTGGTGTGAGGGAGGGGGGGGGGGGCAGGGTGTGGTGGTGTGGTGGAGGGGGGGGCAGGGTGTGGTGGTGTGAGGGAGGGGGGGGGGGCAGGGTGTGGTGGTGTGGTGGAGGGGGGGGCAGGGTGTGGTGGTGTGGTGGAGGGGGTGGGCAGGGTGTGGTGGTGTGAGGGAGGGGGGGGTGCAGGGTGTGGTGGTGTGAGGGAGGGGGGGGTGCAGGGTGTGGTGGTGTGGTGGAGGGGGGGGCAGGGTGTGGTGGTGTGGTGGAGGGGGTGGGCAGGGTGTGGTGGTGTGAGGGAGGGGGGGGTGCA
Organism: Procambarus clarkii; assembly: GCF_040958095.1. Classification (NCBI taxonomy): domain Eukaryota; kingdom Metazoa; phylum Arthropoda; class Malacostraca; order Decapoda; family Cambaridae; genus Procambarus; species Procambarus clarkii. The sequence goes on from NC_091235.1 coordinate 7,885,402, forward strand.
GGGTGTGGTGGTGTGAGGGAGGGGGGGGGGTGCAGGGTGTGGTGGTGTGGTGGAGGGGGGGGGCAGGGTGTGGTGGTGTGAGGGAGGGGGGGGGTGCAGGGTGTGGTGGTGTGAGGGAGGGGGGGGGGGTGCAGGGTGTGGTGGTGTGGTGGAGGGGGGGGGCAGGGTGTGGTGGTGTGGTGGAGGGGGGGGGCAGGGTGTGGTGGTGTGGTGGAGGGGGTGGGCAGGGTGTGGTGGTGTGAGGGAGGGGGTGGGCAGGGTGTGGTGGAGGGGGGGGGCAGGGTGTGGTGGAGGGGGGGCAGGGTGTGGTGGTGTGGTGGAGGGGGTGGGCAGGGTGTGGTGGTGTGGTGGAGGGGGTGGGTGCAGGGTGTGGTGGTGTGGTGGAGGGGGGGAGTGCAGGGTGTGGTGGAGGGGGGGGGGGGCAGGGTGTGGTGGTGTGGTGGAGGGGGGGGCAGGGTGTGGTGGTGTGGTGGAGGGGGGGGGGCAGGGTGTGGTGGTGTGGTGGAGGGGGGGGCAGGGTGTGGTGGTGTGAGGGAGGGGGGGGGGTGCAGGGTGTGGTGGTGTGAGGGAGGGGGGGGGTGCAGGGTGTGGTGGTGTGGTGGAGGGGGGGGGGCAGGGTGTGGTGGTGTGAGGGAGGGGGGTGCAGGGTGTGGTGGTGTGCTGGAGGGGGGGGGCAGGGTGTGGTGGTGTGGTGGAGGGGGGGGCAGGGTGTGGTGGTGTGAGGGAGGGGGGGTGCAGGGTGTGGTGGAGGGGGGGCAGGATGTGGTGGTGTGAGGGAGGGGGGGGGGCAGGATGTGGTGGTGTGAGGGAGGGGGTGGCAGGGTGTGGTGGTGTGGTGGAGGGGGTGGGGGGCAGGGTGTGGTGGTGTGAGGGAGGGGGGGGGCAGGATGTGGTGGAGTGAGGGAGGGGGGGGGCAGGGTGTGGTGGAGGAGGGGGGGCAGGGTGTGGTGGTGTGAGGGAGGGGGATGGCAGGGTGTGGTGGTGTGAGGGAGGGGGGGGCAGGGTGTGGTGGAGTGAGGGAGGGGGGGCAGGGTGTGGTGGTGTGGTCGAGGAGGGGGCAGGATGTGGTGGTGTGAGGGAGGGGGGCAGGGTGTGGTGGAGTGAGGGAGGGGGGGCAGGGTGTGGTTGTGTGGTGGAGGAGGGGGCAGGATGTGGTGGTGTGAGGGAGGGGGGGGGGGGCAGGGTGTGGTGGAGTGAGGGAGGGGGGGGCAGGGTGTGGTGGTGTGGTCGAGGAGGGGGCAGGGTGTGGTGGAGGGGTGAGCCAGCACTATAAAGGTGGACAGTCCGCCTGCTTCCATACCTCTCACTGTATTTCCCACTTCTAAACTTCCCTTCACCTATGCCTCTCTATCCACCTTACTCCCCCCCCCCTCCCCCCAAAAAATAATGCAGGTGGTGCTGGTGTTAGAGATTAACCCATGTTAACCCTGGCTGGCCCACCCTCTTCTCTGATAGTCCTCCCCCCTCTCACCCCCTAAGTGGGTGACCCCCCCACCATGCAACACCCCCCCCCCCCTCGTGCAGAGGCAGACCTCACTTTCACTCAGACATGTACTCGGACTCTATATATGGAGCACTGGATCTCAGGCGTGTGCTCCCAGGCCGGCCTGTAAGTCCAACTATCGTGTTAGTCATCTTGAGGTTATCTTGAGAGGATTTCGGGGCTTAGCGTCCCCGCGGCCCGGTCCTCGACCAGGCCTCATTTTTGTTACACACACCCCCAGGAAGCAGCTCGTAGCAGCTGTCTAACTCCCAGGTACCTATTTACTGCTAGGTGAACAGAAGCATTAGGGTGAAAGAAACTCTACCAATTTGTTTCCTCCTTCGCCGGGGATCGAACCCGGGACCTTAAGACTGTCCACCGAGGCCCCAGCAGGATGGTTGGTGGTGGGTATTATGATGTAGTTGTGCTTTGTCCTCGCCTCGGCCAAGTTTAAGATACAAGTAATGCATGTGGCGTGAGTGGCCATATCTGGCGTGAGTGCCAGGCACTTCGGGGCACGCCGTGCCACACAGGAAGGTAGCTGGTGGTGCCAGATCACGCCCTGTGTGTATACCGGTGATAAACATGTAGCCGCTGCCTCCCTACCCTGCCCTATCTGGCCTACACCCGTCTCCCAGGGCCCAGATTCACGACAGCACTTACGCAAGCACTTACGAATCTCTACATCTTTTCTCAATCTTTGGCGGCTTTGTTTACAATTATTAAACAGTTAATGAGCTCCGAAGCACCAGGAGGCTGTTTATAACAATAACAACAGTTGATTGGCAAGTTTTCATGCTTGTAAACTGTTTAATAAATGTAACCAAAGCCGTCAAAGATTGAGGAAAGATGTACACGTTCGTAAGTACTTGCGTAAGTGCTTTCGTGAATCTGGCCCCAGGCCCCCAAACTAAGCCGTGGCAGGATCAGTTATAAGGGAAGGGAATTTTAAGTTGAAAACGTGCGGAGATGACAATACCAGATGATGGAAGCTCATGGTATTGATTAATGCGAGATTGATGGGAAAACAGAGAGAAGGATGGTTATGGGGGGCCCTGACAGCTGAGTGGACAGCGCTTTAGATTCGTAGTCCTAAGGTTCCGGGTTCGATCCCCGGTGGAGGCAGAAACAAATGGGCAGAGATTCTTTTACCCTGATGCCCCCCTTGTTCACCTAGCAGGAAATAGGTACTTGGGAGTTAGACAGCTGCTACGGGCTGCTTCCTGGGGGTGTGTGTAACAAATAGGAAGCCTGGTCGAGGACCGGGCCGCGGAGACGCTAAGCTCCGAAATCATCTCAAGATAACCTCAAGGAAGGATGTGATAACTATATCCCCAGCATCTGGAATCTGAATCACGAAGATAAGACTTAAATCATTAAGGTTACACTCTTGAGAGGCGTCGAGGGAGACCAGATAGAATTGACGCGTGTAAAATGTAATTACCAAAACTGATAATTGAAAATTGATTAAACTGACCAGAAGGCCGCCATAGTTGACTGTGTAAAATGTCCACTACCACTCACAGGATGGGTGTGGGGTCCACTACCACTCGCAGGATGGGTGTGGGGTCCACTACCACTCGCAGGATGGGTGTGGGGTCCACTACCACTCACAGGATGGGTGTGGGGTCCACTACCACTCACAGGATGGGTGTGGGGTCCACTACCACTCACAGGATGGGTGTGGGGTCCACTACCACTCGCAGGATGGGTATGGGGTCCACTACCACTCACAGGATGGTTATGGGGTCCACTACCACTCACAGGATGGGTGTGGGGTCCACTACCACTCACAGGATGGTTATGGGGTCCACTACCACTCACAGGATGGGTATGGGGTCCACTACCACTCACAGGATGGGTGTGGGGTCCACTACCACTCACAGGATGGGTATATGGGGGTCCACTACCACCCACAGGATGGGTATGGGGGTCCACTACCACTCGCAGGATGGGTGTGGGGTCCACTACCACTCACAGGATGGGTATGGGGGTCCACTACCACTCACAGGATGGGTATGGGGGTCCACTACCACTCACAGGATGGGTATGGGGTCCACTACCACTCACAGGATGGGTATGGGGTGCATAAAAAAGGAACTAAACTAAATTACATATTACTGTCCATAGGGCTTCTAGCCTGTTATGGTGTTAGTGGTAGAGAGGTCGCGGCGCTATTGTCAGGGAAGGGAACCCCATCCATGGGGTGCTGGAGCATTCCCTTCCCACTGACCTGCCTCTTCGATATCAGATGTTGTAAATAAGAAAGGTAAATGGTTCTTAGTTCTTCCTCCACACACTCCTTCGTCCCTCCCACTCTCCCCTCCCACTCTTCCATCCCACTCTTCCATCCCACTCTTCCCTCCCACTCTTCCCTCCCACTCTTCCCTCCCACTCTTCCCTCCCACTCTTCCCTCGGCAGTTGGCGCAGAATTCTGTGGTTTATTGAGGCTAATGTTATAGCCATGGTGGCAGCTGCATAAATAGCGTATCGTGAGGCTCTTTGATGCCCAGCCTTAGAGGAAATTTTTGGTGTTCCTTTGAGAGTAAGGAACATCCGTGTAGACCTTCACAGTGTGCTATAATAATAGAGAGCGTCGTCATCTGGAGCAGACACAGCATATAACAAAATAATAATGGGAGTGGTTGGAGAGGAAAAGATTAGTGTTCAGTGAGAATCCACAAGGTCTCCTCTGAATACTCTTTATTAGCTCTCGAACTTATATATATCACACTGCAGCGATATTCGTCCAGGAACCTATACACAAGATTGGATAGAAACACTATCCTCCCATCCTCATAATGACTAGTGGCTCGTTGTCCCACCTGCCGTCCCTTCTCTCAGTATAAATGACATAACACAATCCCGCCAAACACACACACCGAAACTACCACGTTGGTACAACGTTCGAACAAGTTTTAACACCTAACCAGTTATAACCACCATTATAGCAAGTTGTAACAACGTTCTAATACGTCATAAACACGTTAAGCCAAGATGTAACAACTTTATTACAAGTTGTAACAAGCAGAAAATAGACAGTTTCGGTTTGTTTCCAGGGTTGTCTCCCCCATGTTGGGTAAATACAGATGATTCCCAACACAACCCAAACTGCTATCCTAATCTACCCTAGGCCTAAATATACACAATAATACTTAAGAAAATGCCGTGTGTGATGCCCAGTATGGGAAGGTTTATGATCGCGTGCGTGTGGACGACAACATCTTGAGATTGTTCCGACGGAGACCTGTTGTACACTTAGAACACCTAATTGTTCTCTCCAAACTTCAGATTTAGAACAGTTAAATCCTTAACAAATCCACAAGGGCCGTGACGAGGATTCGAACCTACGCCTGAGAGCATCCCAGACGCTGCCTTAATCGACTGAGCTACGACATGGTCAAAAGAGTCGAAACCAGAGGCTCTACTGAACTTACTTGGATCCTGCAGCCTCTCCGAGACACAAACCAGGGTTTCACACAACTTCCCCATGCACTCGATCTCTCAGACGTAGGTTCGAATCCTCATTACAGCCCTTGTGGATTTGTTCATTGATGCATCACGCTATTGTGATTTCTGTGTGTAGTTAAATCCAACTTTTAGGATTTAGGAAAGTTATATTCTAAAGAGAAAGGGACAGACTGCACAGTCAAAGTGTCGGAAAATGTTTTACACTAACCCCACAAGAGACTCCTACTCCAACCCTCCACTCCTACTGTTGCTGTGGACGCTGCTACGGTGGGTCAAGGAGCACCTCTCAGGCAGGAAACAACGGGTCTCGGTGAGAGAGAACGAAGGGAAGGGAACTATCAGGGGAAAGCGCCAAGCCATTACGGCTATATAGCACTGGGAAGGGGTCAGGATAAAGATTTGAGGTGAGACGTGGGGAAGGAATGGCGCCCAACCACATGGACGGTCGGGGATTGAACGCCGACCTGCATGAAGTGAGACCGTCGCTCTACCGGCCAGTACCGGGTCGAATCATGTTCTAAGTATATAAACCTTTCAGGATATTATTTCTTTCATATTAATGGCTTCTTAAGATTCAAAATTAACCTTCTGCTTTGAAAACTCAAAGGAGAAAGGGACAGTAATACCTGCAAAGTGAAGTAAATACACTCCATAGCTAGTCTAATGGAGTTTAACTCAGCCAAATGCAGAGTAATGATGATATGAGAACTTTTACAGCAGTGCAGAGTGACGCTGGCTGCCCCCCAAAAAGGAGAAAGTATTGTAGTAGACATTATCAAATCTATTGCCATGGGCACATACAGTAGCCGAATAATATCTAGATAGATTTAATTAACTAAGACAAAGGAGGCTTCTGGGTTGAGAATAGAACCTGCGAGACCTTCTCTTGACCAGTTAACAAGTCTCGCTCCTGAGCTGACGGGTGTGAGCCACAAGGACAGACTGAGGGATGTGGACCTCATCACACTGGTGGAGCACTCCGTCCTCCCAAGGTTTCCCAACGTCAAGAAACTGTCGTACTACAGTCTTCTTTTTTTCCCAACCTACCAGAGGACCCAAAACAGAAAACGGGACAGTATGTCAATTTCGCCAGCCGCTGCCATTTTTTAGTAAGAATTTGTTCGCCTTAGGTAGAGCATACGTCAAAATGCGACGTTCTATTAGGAGGGCGGGTTGTGTGAAGAGGAGACACAGGTGAGGACAAAGGTACAGGCGAGTCAGAGGTGTCAGATAAAAGTGGGAGTTGGAAGCAAATGAGTTAGGAGAAGAGATTGAAAGACAAATTCAGTAATCAGTTTCTCGAGAAAATATGGCAAAGAACACGAGGAAAGTGAATCATTATCTTAATTGATGAGTGACTGGAGAGACGGAGACGTTGAGCTGATTGTTAACTACACTAGCCCATCAAGGTGACGACACGGACAAGTATTATGGGTTTTCATTTATGGTCATTCATTTACTGCCTCAGCTAGACCTTGCCACGGAATTCTTAAAAGACAAAGGCAGTGGACGTGTATACTGTGACTCGCAGAGTGCACTCCTGGTATTGAACGCACATAGTAGCGACACCCAGAAAATAGTTATATTCGAATGAATGTTTTAGCTGCTAAAGAAAACATATTTGAAATTAAATTTCTTTGGATACCATCAATTGTTGGTATCTCAAGGCATGACATTGTTGACATGTTTGCAAAGACATCCTGTAGAAAACCAGTAGTTGAAATTTATATGGGTGTTCCATTAACAGTGGCAAAGAGAATACTTAAATATCTAATGAAAATCTCACTGACCTAACAAATTCTCAAAGACCTGAAAGTTGTAGCATTAAATATTATGATAGATATCGTGAGGAGACATTCACATATGGGACTAATAGAACAAGAACCCGGCAATGTGATGTTATAGTGGCCAGAATACGCCTGGGATATAGACTTATCTGGCAGCTTTCTCAAAACCCAAATGTCGAGTACACAATGTGTCAACTTTGTGAAAGAGAAAACATGAACTCTCTTGAACATTATATTGTAGAATGTCCCATATTGACTGACTTTCGCCCTCCTGGGCTTTTTTTTTTTTACCACAGACGTGGCCACACATTTACAATGCTAACCAGCATATATACATTTTCTTCTGTCCTCCATGGACAGGGTTAGAGATCTGTTAAACATATAGTTCAAGGGTTTATTGAACAATCAACCACAGAAGGTGATTCGGTGCTTTTAAAATGCTAAGCTAACCTACATACGTAAATACATAGATACACAGATTTACGTATGCCCTACATAAAGTGTTCGAAGTGTCATTAATGTGCATTTACAAAGGTGAAATGTACTCCTGGGCTGAGATAGGCTGAACTCTGTAAATACTATATGAACACTTGATGATATATAGGACTTGTACCCACGATTGACTATGTAATACATCTGTTATACAATGTATGTACTGTACCTATAAAATATGTAATACATCTGTTATACAATGTATGTACCTACAACCAGAGCTTGTAAAAGCATCTTAATCACCTTCAGTGGTTAAGTGTTTAATATCACACTAGTTTCTATAGAAGCTATCTTACCCTGTCAAAGTAGGAGAGACATAGGTGTATGTATATATGTATATATATATATATATATATATATATATATATATATATATATATATATATATATATATATATATATATATATATATATATATGTGGATATGTGTGGGTATATGTGTAATGTGTATTTGTATACAAGGTATGTGGAACCTGGTCAGAAATGCATTTCACCTTTGTAAACGCACATTAATGACGCTATAAAAACTACACCTCGAACACTGTTTATGTAGGACAGACGTAAATCTCTGCATTTATGTTTGTAGGTTAGCTTAGCATTTTAAAGCCACTACAATCACCTTCTGTCGTCAATTGTTCAATAAATCACTGAACTATATGTTTAACAAATCTCTAACCCTGTCCATGGAGGACAGAAGAAAATGTACAAATGCTGATTAGCATTGTAAATGTGTGGCCACGTCTGTGGTAAATAATAATAATAATAATAAAAACTGTTTCAGCCCACACCCTGACTACCACCACAAACCACCACTACCACCACAAACCACCACTACCACCACAAACCACCACTACCACCACAAACCACCACTACCACCACAAACCACCACTACCATACAAACCACCACTACCACCACAAACCACCACTACCATACAAACCACCACTACCACCACAAACCACCACTACCATACAAACCACCATTACCACCACAAACCACCACTACCACCACAAACCACCACTACCACCACAAACCACCACTACCACCACAAACCACCACTACCACCACAAACCACCACCACCACCACAAACCACCACCACCACCACAAACCACCACCACCACCACAAACCACCACCACCACCACAAACCACCACCACCACCACAAACCACCACCACCACCACAAACCACCACCACCACCACAAACCACCACCACCACCACAAACCACCACCACCACCACAAACCACCACCACCACCACAAACCACCACCACCACCACAAACCACCACCACCACCACAAACCACCACCACCACCACAAACCACCACCACCACCACAAACCACCACCACCACCACCACAAACCACCACCACCACCACAAACCACCACCACCACCACAAACCACCACTACCACCACAAACCACCACCACAAACCACCACTACCACCACAAACCACCACTACCACCACAAACCACCATCATCATCATTTGAACTACACTTAACTCCGGTTATTCAGTGTTTCGCAAAAGCCGGACTATTGTGCTTCCTGTCCACCATCATGGCGGCAGCCATCTGAAGGTTGTCCTGTCTCATCACCATTCCATCCCCTTGTGGGCACTTGCGGTCTTCTTAACTGTCCCCGCCTCTTTCTTCATCCACTCCTCCTTCCCTTCTGCCTCCTCTTCCACTCCTCTTGGGTCTCAAGGTTTCGGTGAAGATTTTTTACCGAATGGTATAAATAAGTGGGAGGCGGAAAACTGGAGTGTGAGGTTTAGGTGAAGGGAGAAAGGAAATTAGCGGGCAGCCATTATTGCTCTGGTGGTGGTGGTGGCGGCGTGGGTGTCGTCAGGGCTGGGCGCTGATTTATACTCGTGTTAGTCGCCTTCTCCGGTACCGAAATTTGCCAGAGAGAGAGAGAGAGAGACTCAAGACCTCTGTACTCGCCTAACTCACCTAATAGTGCTTGCGGGGGTTGAGCTCTGGCTCTTTGGTCCCGCCTCTCAACTGTCAATCAACTGATGGACAGATTCCAGAGCCTACTGGGCTCTATCATATCTACATTTGAAGCTGTGTATGGAGTCAGCCTCCACCACATCACTGCCTAATGCATTCCATCTGTTAACTACTCTGACACTGAAAAAGGTCTTTCTAGGAACTTTTCTAAGAACTAAGAACTTTCTGTAGCCTGTGACGTGTGTTGCCGCCAAGACGAGAGGCGGAGAATTAGTTCAGAGCTCGCGTTAGTGAAGGAGGGAAGCATGGCGGGAAAAATTGTCAGTGTAGAAGAAGAGAAGAGGGGTAGAAGAAGAAAGAAGAGGGGCCCCTACCCCTCTTCCGGTAGGGGGCCCCGGAAGAGGGTGAGAACGAAGATTGTGATGACGCAACAGGTACAACAAAACCCGAATATCAAGACAGCCGAGAGTCGGAGGGACCAACTATAATTACACCAGTGGTAAACAAAGGTCCTCAGAGGACAAAGATGCGATGGTCAGGACTGGGGCTGGCGGCACAACTCTCCTTTATTTTTTGTCTTGTTAGTGTCTGTGTCGATCAGATTAGGCCAGTGGGCGGGGCGTGGGCGGCCAGGTATATAGGAGGGTGTGTGTGTGAGTGTGGGGTGTAGGGGGGGTGAATGTTGGGGGGGGGGTGAATGTTGGGGGGGAAAGTGGACTTGGTTAGGCCCCGAGGGGTAGGGGGGGGGGAATGTATAGATGTGGAGGACCTTGATTCCCGCGCCACCTATACCACCATGTCTCCTGCAGCCCCTCCCTCACCCCCTTATATCAAGGGGGTGAGGGACCTTATATCTTATATCAATCCTTATATCACTTATATCAAGCTCCCCCCTCCCTCCCCCAGGGTCGAATTACTGACCCCGCCTAGGATGTAACCCCCACTACAAGCTGATTAACTCCTGGGTATCTACTTGATGCTAGGTGAACAGACGCATTAGGTGATTAGAAATGTGCCCAAGCGTTTCTTTCCCGCCCGGGATTCGAACACGGAATTCTCGATTGTGAGTCGAGAACGAATCCTACTGTACTACCGGGACCCCTCAATATATTAGTTTCTGTTGTTGTTGTGTGTGTGGGGGGGGGGGAGTCTGCGTGCGTGCGTGAAGCGTGTTTGTGCGTGTGATGTTGACATGCTGGGGTCACGCATGTTCGCCCGAGTGCATGCATCCTCACAAGGATGAATATATTACGTGAGTGTCGAGCTTCACTCTTCTCACCTCCTTATGTGCACTCTCATTGATCTTAATAAAGTCTCTCTCTCCCGTTCAACCGTTTATTACGGGTTACTCATGCCCGTGCCACCTCTTGGGTGACTTAATCTTCATCAATCGACCAATCAATCTAGCGTTTACTTGGTTTCTCTTTAGTTCTCGTATAATATGCACTCTCAATTGCACTCTTGCTTGTATCACCCGTTTCACTCGTCTCAGTGTCCCAGACGCCAGTGGAATGTCACTCCTCCGTGGTCTACCTTCACTCTTGGCCTTCCACTCGCCAGTTACGCCGTCTCTCACCCTCTTCTCCAAACACGTCCATCATTCTCCAACCACGCCAACAACTCCCTACAAAAACAGCCACTGCTTCAAACAAACACACACGCACGCGCGCCACACAAACACACGCCATGCCATGCGTAGCGCGGGCTTCTCTTACAGTGAGAAGCCCGCGCAAGAATAGTCTTGTGGGGTTGTCGCGGGGGTCGTGTTGAAGGGTGCGGCGGCCGTTGGGGTCGTGTTGAAGGATGCGGCGGCCGTTGGGGTCGTGTTGAAGGGTGCGGCGGCCGTTGGGGTCGTGTTGAAGGGTGCGGCGGCCGTTGGGGTCGTGTTGAATGGTGCGGCGACCGTTGGGGTCGTGTTGAAGGATGCGGCGGCCGTTGGGGTCGTGTTGAAGGGTGCGGCGGCCGTTGGGGTCGTGTTGAAGGATGCGGCGGCCGTGGGGGTCGTGTTGAAGGGTGCGGCGGCCGTTGGGGGTCGTGTTGAAGGGTGCGGCGGCCGTTGGGGGTCGTGTTGAAGGGTGCGGCGGCCGTTGGGGTCGTGTTGAAGGGTACGGCGGCCGTTGGGGGTCGTGTTGAAGGGTGCGGCGGCCGTTGGGGGGTCGTGTTGAAGGGTGCGGCGCAGGTGTGGGTAGTGTTGAAGGGTGCGGCGGCCGTTGGGGTCGTGTTGAAGGGTGCGGCGGCCGTTGGGGTCGTGTTGAAGGGTGCTGCGGCCGTTGGGGTCGTGTTGAAGGGTGCGGCGCAGGTGTGGGTTGTGGGCCGGTGTGTTTAAGGTGTGGGTCGCTCTGAATGTATAAGCAAAGGTTAATGTGTAAGTGGGAGAGGTGGGTGGAGGTGCGAAGTATTGTGCTGGAGCCTGGGCGTGGGCAAGGCAGCCCGCCCACTGTACATATGTTGGGAAATGTTCCCCAGTAACTCTCAACTGTCTCCAAGAGTACCGACAAGAGCCAGGCACTGCGGAGGCACTCTTTAGTGCTAGGGGAAAGAGACATCCAGGGGGAGAATATCTCTCTCACACCCAGAGGGAGAATATACCTAAGTTTACTGGACCAAGTTGAGGAGAAATTTCCAGACCTGGGTTAAAATCTCTCATTTTAAATTGTCAATACCTTTTCTTTTGTAAACAAACTCGGCCTTAGTCTACTTGTTGGAGGTTTTAAATTATATTATAAATTAATATTAGCAGATTGCTGATTTTTCTTCTTCTAAATTTGACTAGTTTGAGCAATTTGCGTTGATGTGGTTAACAAGCGGGAGGAGTTAGTAGCCTAATGTGTGCAAGGCTGCTTGTAATCACCTAGTTGTGCTTGCGGGGGTTGAGCTCTGCTCTTTCGGCCCGCCTCTCAACTGTCAATCAAACAACTGTTACTAATTTTTATTCATCATTAAATCATTATTATTAATAATCATCATTATTAATGCATCAGGATGAAAGAAACTCTGCCCATTTTGTTTCTCGCCGGCGCCGGGAATCGAACCCTGGTTCACAGGATTACGTTTCCAGCGTGCTGTCCACTCAGCCACCAGCACCCTGTAATGACCGCTTCCCTCTGTAATAACCGCGGCCTCTATTGTAATAACCCAATGTTCCCCAGTATTAATCCTGTTATCTTGTGATCTCTCATAATCGTACTATACGCTCTCTATTGTAATTCTCCGTCTTTCTTCACTCAATACCCCAGCTCAACACTGTTACAGTCCAGCATGACCCCTCACTGGACTGCCACGTATGTAAGAGGAATATTAAATGAGGAAGATACACCAAGGACAAGGGTTATTAGTTAAAAAGAAAACAATAACAAAACACATTTACACTGCCACCACCTTCCCGACCAACCATACCTGAATGTGTCAATCACCGATCCCCCAGGAAGGCAAGGAATCAGTAACCATGGGACTCCGGGTAATATGAATTTCAGTAATAAATTTTGGAAAATTAGTTTGTGTAATTTACGTTACTAATTTGAATCCAAGGGCAACTTTAGTATCTATTAATAGTAGGAGAACCCGCGGGCTTCCAATACAACACCTAAAAATGACAAAGTAGCAAAATATATCAAAGGGGAGTTAAGTGAATACCACTGGACAAGTTATACAATTTATTTTATGAAACATGTAAATTAAGACAATTTGAACACATCACCTATTCTATTCCCCTAGAGGCACAATGGATATTTACCGAGGACACAAAAACTCAAGTGCTACTCTACCTTAAATACCCGCACCACGGCCACGATGTTGATGGCTGCCCTCAGCCCCGAGGATACGGGCTTGCGGCCCTGTTCCTAATACACTCCCAAGACACACTAATGAAATTTAGTTTTTCCAGCTTATTGCTGGGAAGGATTACTCCTCCCACCATCTACTACAGCCCCAGGGCTCCACCCATTATTTTGGCACTGGCCAACCATTTAACACGTAGGCCTGAGGTCTGGCACTCTAGGGCCAATAAGGACTTGGCCCTTATCTCAGGCCAATCACCTTCACTGATCTGTCGTGGAAAGCTACATGAATTCCTGAAGATTGAGTCAGCTCTCCCCAGCTAAAGAGAAGGGGGACAAGGCGCGTCTATGGAGCCCAGGCACCTGCGAGCAATGTTTACAAAACTGATAAATTATGTTCAAGCCTGTCTCCTCTAAGATAGGAGTAGGGACATTTGACTCTGCCTCGTATGGGGAAGGCCGCTGCTGAGAGGGACAGAGAGGGATGAGAGGGGGTGGAGAGGGAAATATCTGAGTGGGGGAAGTTGAGTGGGAGAAGCCAAGGTATCCACGACCACCCTACCCTCAGGTCAACCTCTTGACCCTGACAAATGGGCGACAGGGGGGGGGGGAAGAGGAGGAGACGAATGACGGCCAAGGGGAGGGGAGAAGGAAGGAGGGGAGAGGGAGAAGGAAAGGAGGGGAGAAGGGGAGGGAAAAGAGGGGAGAAGGGAGAACCAATGATCTGAGCCCCAGATCATTACAACCCACCTGTTGGGGGTTACCAGCTGAGGCAGTTGGTCCAGTTTGTTATGGTAGTCCGTCACGCTGCTGCTGGGAGCAACACCATGGCTTGTGATGCATGACCCATGACTCTCCATCACACGTGTCATAATCTGTCAGTCTTAGTTGCCTGGTTGACAGGACCCCATAACCTCCCAAACCCCTCCACCCCCACAGACAGACTCCTCAACTTCGGCACCACATGGGACGATCAGAAAGTTTTCTAGAAACCTAGACCCGGGTTCATTCACGCAGTCAACACGGCTCTTCTTAGACCAATACTGAAGTATGCATCACCGGCCTGGAATCCGTACCTTGTGAAGACTAAAGCCAATATGGAAAAAAGTACAAACGTTTGCAGCAAGATTGATGGCAGAGTTTTATTATTATTAACATTTTTATTGACAACATTTAATTACAATTTTGCCTAATCTGAGGAATTCAATTAAGTCTTATTAAAGTGAGGATAATGCTGGTATTCACTGTCACGCAGGACAGAGGGTCATACATAAGACAATAGGTCTAAACTGTAGGCTGAAGCACATATATATCATGGTTACAATCAATGTTTTAATGTATGGATATGTGAAAACAACTTTCTATTGTGCACGGCCACACAAGGGCAGGGATGGGCTCATAAGTGAGGCAGCTTAAAAATAATATAAATTCAATTGTTCTTCATTCTTTGAAATGGACAAGCACGTTTTGGATAAATTGTTAAGATGTCGTCTAGTACACCAGATTCCATGAAATATTTACGAAGTTGGTGGTACAAGAGGCCAGGAGGTCTCAGATCTTTTACGATTTCACATTCAACAATATAGTGTTGTAGTGAATGCATTAAAGGTTTGAAGGTTAAGGGAACTGGACCACACAACCCTAAGGGAGAGAGGAAACAGAGGAGACATGGTCGCAACATATAACATACCGAGAGAAACTAACAACGTGGACAAAGACAGTCTCAGTGAAAGCGAGAATAAATAAAATGAGAGAACATAAGTGGAAACTGGAAACGCAAATGAGTCACAGAAATGTAAGGGAGTTCTTAAAAGCCACCTCCAACCACAACTTTAAGACCAGACTCCATAAAGAATTCGAACGTCAGAATAATTAAACTATAACACAGCGGGTGTAACACAGTGCTACACCTCACCCCTGTAGTCACTGAAGGCTAACTACAGCAACCACAACCACCACCACCACCACCACTACTTGTCACACCACCCTCACCACACAAGCCCTAGGCTGAGTATACACGTAGATAACTCATCACCTGTAAGTGCTTAATCATAGGCAAGTTACACAACTCTGGCGCTCATAAAAGGGGAAAGTTGAAGTGTGGGGTGAGGGTGAGCTGGGGGTCAGGGAGGTCAGGGTGAGCTGGGGTCAGGGAGGTCAGGGTGAGCTGGGGTCAGGGAGGTCAGGGTGAGCTGGGGTCAGGGAGGTCAGGGTGAGCTGGGGTCAGGGAGGTCAGGGTGAGCTGGGGTCAGGGAGGTCAGGGTGAGCTGGGGTCAGGGAGGTCAGGGTGAGCTGGGGTCAGGGAGGTCAGGGTGAGCTGGGGTCAGGGAGGTCAGGGTGAGCTGGGGTCAGGGAGGTCAGGGTGAGCTGGGGTCAGGGAGGTCAGGGTGAGCTGGGGTCAGGGAGGTCAGGGTGAGCTGGGGGTCAGGGTTAATAGGGATTAAGTGAGTATATTAATATTTAAACTCTTCAACTTATTAAATTATTAACTCATTTCTTATGCACGCTATTTCCATCCTGTGAGTGGTAGTGGACCCCATACCCATCCTGTGAGTGGTAGTGGACCCCATACCCATCCTGTGAGTGGTAGTGGACCCCATACCCATCCTGTGAGTGGTAGTGGACCCCATACCCATCCTGTGAGTGGTAGTGGACCCCATACCCATCCTGTGAGTGCTAGTGGACCCCATACCCATCCTGTGAGTGGTAGTGGACCCCATACCCATCCTGTGAGTGGTAGTGGACCCCATACCCATCCTGTGAGTGGTAGTGCACCTCATACCCATCCTGTGGGTCGTAGTGGACCCCATACCCATCCTGTGAGTGGTAGTGAACCACATACCCATCCTGTGAGCGGTAGTGGACCCCATACCCATCCTGTGAGCGGTAGTGGACCCCATACCCATCCTGTGAGTGGTAGTGGACCCCATACCCATCCTGTGAGTGGTAGTGGACCCCATACCCATCCTGTGAGTGGTAGTGGACCCCATACCCATCCTGTGAGTGGTAGTGGACCCCATACCCATCCTGTGAGTGGTAGTGGACCCCATACCCATCCTGTGAGTGGTAGTGGACCCCATACCCATCCTGTGAGTGGTAGTGGACCCCATACCCATCCTGTGAGTGGTAGTGCACCTCATACCCATCCTGTGGGTCGTAGTGGACCCCATACCCATCCTGTGAGTGGTAGTGAACCACATACCCATCCTGTGAGCGGTAGTGGACCCCATACCCATCCTGTGAGTGGTAGTGGACCCCATACCCATCCTGTGAGTGGTAGTGGACCACATACCCATCCTGTGAGCGGTAGTGGACCCCATACCCATCCTGTGAGTGGTAGTGGACCCCATACCCATCCTGTGAGTGGTAGTGGACCCCATACCCATCCTGTGAGTGGTAGTGGACCCCATACCCATCCTGTGAGTGGTAGTGGACCCCATACCCATCCTGTGAGTGGTAGTGGACCCCATACCCATCCTGTGAGTGGTAGTGGACCCCATACCCATCCTGTGAGTGGTAGTGGACCCATACCCATCCTGTGAGTGGTAGTGGACCCTATAACCATCCTGTGGGTGGTAGTGGACCCCATACCCATCCTGTGAGTGGTAGTGGACCCTATAACCATCCTGTGAGTGGTAGTGGACCCCATACCCATCCTGTGAGCGGCAGTAGACCCCCATACCCATCCTGTGAGCGGCAGTGGACCCCCATACCCATCCTGTGAGCGGCAGTGGACCCCCATACCCATCCTGTGAGCGGCAGTGGACCCCCATACCCATCCTGTGAGCGGCAGTGGACCCCCATACCCATCCTGTGAGCGGCAGTGGACCCCATACCCATCCTGTGAGCGGCAGTGGACCCCCATACCCATCCTGTGAGCGGCAGTGGACCCCCATACCCATCCTGTGAGCGGCAGTGGACCCCCATACCTATCCTGTGAGCGGCAGTGGACCCCCATACCCATCCTGTGAGAGGTAGTGGACCCCATACCCATCCTGTGAGCGGCAGTGGACCCCCATACCCATCCTGTGAGAGGTAGTGGACCCCATACCCATCCTGTGAGCGGCAGTGGACCCCCATACCCATCCTGTGAGAGGTAGTGGACCCCATACCCATCCTGTGAGCGGCAGTGGACCCCCATACCCATCCTGTGAGCGGCAGTGGACCCCATACCCATCCTGTGAGCGGTAGTGGACCCCATACCCATCCTGTGAGCGGCAGTGGACCCCATACCCATCCTGTGAGAGGTAGTGGACCCCATACCCATCCTGTGAGCGGTAGTGGACCCCATACCCATCCTGTGAGCGGCAGTGGACCCCCATACCCATCCTGTGAGAGGTAGTGGACCCCATACCCATCCTGTGAGCGGCAGTGGACCCCCATACCCATCCTGTGAGCGGTAGTGGACCCCATACCCATCCTGTGAGCGGCAGTGGACCCCCATACCCATCCTGTGAGAGGTAGTGGACCCCATACCCATCCTGTGAGCGGCAGTGGACCCCCATACCCATCCTGTGAGCGGCAGTGGACCCCATACCCATCCTGTGAGCGGCAGTGGACCCCATACCCATCCTGTGAGCGGCAGTGGACCCCCATACCCATCCTGTGAGAGGTAGTGGACCCCATACCCATCCTGTGAGCGGCAGTGGACCCCCATACCCATCCTGTGAGCGGCAGTGGACCCCATACCCATCCTGTGAGCGGCAGTGGACCCCCATACCCATCCTGTGAGCGGCAGTGGACCCCCATACCCATCCTGTGAGAGGTAGTGGACCCCATACCCATCCTGTGAGCGGCAGTGGACCCCCATACCCATCCTGTGAGCGGCAGTGGACCCCCATACCCATCCTGTGAGCGGCAGTGGACCCCCATACCCATCCTGTGAGAGGTAGTGGACCCCCATACCCATCCTGTGAGCGGCAGTGGACCCCCATACCCATCCTGTGAGAGGTAGTGGACCCCCATACCCATCCTGTGAGCGGCAGTGGACCCCATACCCATCCTATGAGCGGCAGTGGACCCCCATACCCATCCTGTGAGCGGCAGTGGACCCCCATACCCATCCTGTGAGAGGTAGTGGACCCCATACCCATCCTGTGAGCGGCAGTGGACCCCCATACCCATCCTGTGAGCGGCAGTGGACCCCCATACCCATCCTGTGAGCGGCAGTGGACCCCCATACCCATCCTGTGAGAGGTAGTGGACCCCATACCCATCCTGTGAGCGGCAGTGGACCCCCATACCCATCCTGTGAGAGGTAGTGGACCCCATACCCATCCTGTGAGCGGCAGTGGACCCCCATACCCATCCTGTGAGAGGTAGTGGACCCCATACCCATCCTGTGAGCGGCAGTGGACCCCCATACCCATCCTGTGAGCGGCAGTGGACCCCATACCCATCCTGTGAGCGGCAGTGGATCCCATACCCATCCTGTGAGCGGCAGTGGACCCCCATACCCATCCTGTGAGAGGTAGTGGACCCCCATACCCATCCTGTGAGCGGCAGTGGACCCCCATACCCATCCTGTGAGAGGTAGTGGACCCCATACCCATCCTGTGAGCGGCAGTGGACCCCCATACCCATCCTGTGAGCGGCAGTGGACCCCCATACCCATCCTGTGAGCGGCAGTGGACCCCATACCCATCCTGTGAGAGGTAGTGGACCCCATACCCATCCTGTGAGTGGTAGTGGACCCCCATACCCATCCTGTGAGCGGTAGTGGACCCCATACCCATCCTGTGAGAGGTAGTGGACCCCATACCCATCCTGTGAGTGGTAGTGGACCCCCATACCCATCCTGTGAGCGGTAGTGGACCCCATACCCATCCTGTGAGAGGTAGTGGACCCCATACCCATCCTGTGAGCGGTAGTGACAAAGGTTACAGAGGCACATTATCACATAACAAAATTATCAATAAACTGATGAACTCTTCAGTGTTGTGTAGGGCTAAGCAATATACCTCTGGAGAAGACTAAAGGAACCAAAAACATGTCATCTTTGAAGAAGTGGAAGCTACAGGATAGCCTGTTCTAAACCTTTATGATAACCACTGGATTAGTATTGTTTACACTAATTCCAATTGAACATATCTTCTTGAGGTTATCTTGAGATGATTTCGGGGCTTTAGTGTCCCCGCGGCCCGGTCCTCGACCAGGCCTCCACCCCCAGGAAGCAGCCCGTGACTGCTGACTAACACCCAGGTACCTATTTTACTGCTAGGTAACAGGGGCATAGGGTGAAAGAAAGAAAGATATGTCAATATATAGAGCACATGGCTCTGTATATAGTGCTGCGTGGGGAGGGTATAGAGTAGCGGGTGTGGCAGTACCAGGCACTGCTCTTGGTTGTGGTAGGGAGTAGCAGTGCTTACCTAACAGTGATCTAGGGCAAGTGAGGTGTAGCCCATTATGTTCTGTCTACAAGCCGGTAGAGGTTTTGTTGTGTTGCTTGTAGCTGTAGCAATAACTGAGGGGGGGGGAGTGTTCACTCACAGGATGAGTGACGCTGCCCAATACTGTTACTATGGCGGTGTGTCCACTCACAGGATGAGTGGCGCTGCCCAATACTGTTACTATGGCGGTGTGTTCACTCACAGGATGAGTGACGGTGGCCAATACTGTCACTATGGCGGTGTGTCCACTCACAGGATGAGTGACGCTGCCCAATACTGTTACTATGGCGGTGTGTCTACTCACAGGATGAGTGACGGTGGCCAATACTGTCACTATGGCGGGTGTCCACCCACAGGATGAGTGGCGCTGCCCAATACTGTTACTATGGCGGTGTGTCCACTCACAGGATGAGTGACGGTGGCCAATACTGTCACTATGGCGGTGTGTCCACTCACAGGATGAGTGACGGTGGCCAATACTGTCACTATGGCGGTGTGTCTACTCAAAGGATGAGTGGCGCTGCCCAATACTGTCACTATGGCGGTGTGTCCACTCACAGGATGAGTGACGGTGGCCAATACTGTCACTATGGCGGTGTGTCCACTCACAGGATGAGTGGCGCTGCCCAATACTGTCACTATGGCGGTGTGTCCACTCACAGGATGAGTGACGGTGGCCAATACTGTCACTATGGCGGTGTGTCTACTCACAGGATGAGTGGCGCTGCCCAATACTGTCACTATGGCGGTGTGTCCACTCACAGGATGAGTGACGCTGGCCAATATTGTCACTATGGTGGTGTGTCCACTCACAGGATGAGTGGCGCTGCCCAATACTGTCACTATGGCGGTGTGTCCACTCACAAGATGAGTGGCGCTGCCCAATACTGTCACTATGGCGGTGTGTCCACTCACAGGATGAGTGGCGCTGCCCAATACTGTCACTATGGCGGTGTGTCCACTCACAGGATGAGTGGCGCTGCCCAATACTGTCACTATGGCGGTGTGTCCATTCACAGGATGAGTGGCGCTGCCCAATACTGTCACTATGGCGGTGTGTCCACTCACAGGATGAGTGGCGCTGCCCAATACTGTCACTATGGCGGTATGTCCACTCACAGGATGAGTGACCATCACATAATTTCAGAAGTTAGGATGACAAGAAGCATATAGGAACTACCAAACCATGCGACCGATAGCTGAGAGACGGAGCCCAGGAGCCAGAGCCTGGCAAACACAGCCATGAACACCCGCCAGCATGACAACAGTACACTGTGCAGCCTCAACACTAGAGAGGGAGGAGGAGGTCAGTCTCGCCCGGTGACTGTTTATTCTGGGGTCCTGGACACTGTACAGGACCCCAGCCACCCAGCCCCGGGGGTCCTCTTCTGGTCACTACAGGACGGTCCTCCTCTGGTCACTACAGGACCCCCAGCCAGCCCCGGGGGTCCTCTTCTGGTCACTACAGGACCCCCAGCCCCGGGGGTCCTCTTCTGGTCACTACAGGACCCCCAGCCCCGGGGGTCCTCTTCTGGTCACTACAGGACCCCAGCCAGCCAGCCCCGGGGGTCCTCTTCTGGTCACTACAGGACCCCAGCCAGCCAGCCCCGGGGGTCCTCTTCTGGTCACTACAGGACCCCAGCCAGCCAGCCCCGGGGGTCCTCTTCTGGTCACTACAGGACGGTCCTCCTCTGGTCACTACAGGACCCCCAGCCAGCCCCGGGGGTCCTCTTCTGGTCACTACAGGACCCCCAGCCCCGGGGGTCCTCTTCTGGTCACTACAGGACCCCCAGCCAGCCCCGGGGGTCCTCTTCTGGTCACTACAGGACCCCAGCCAGCCAGCCCCGGGGGTCCTCTTCTGGTCACTACAGGACCCCAGCCAGCCAGCCCCGGGGTTCCTCTTCTGGTCACTACAGGACCCCCAGCCAGCCAGCCCCGGGGGTCCTCCTCTGGTCACTACAGGACCCCCAGCCAGCCAGCCCCGGGGGTCCTCTTCTGGTCACTACAGGACCCCAGCCAACCAGCCCCGGGGGTCCTCTTCTGGTCACTACAGGACCCCCAGCCAGCCCCGGGGGTCCTCTTCTGGTCACTACAGGACCCCAGCCAGCCAGCCCCGGGGGTCCTCTTCTGGTCACTACAGGACCCCAGCCAGCCAGCCCCGGGGGTCCTCTTCTGGTCACTACAGGACCCCAGCCAACCAGCCCCCGGGGGTCCTCTTCTGGACACTACAGGACCCCCAGCCAGCCCCCGGGGGTCCTCTTCTGGTCACTACAGGACCCCAGCCAGCCAGCCAGCCCCGGGGGTCCTCTTCTGGTCACTACAGGACCCCAGCCACCCAGCGCCGCCCCAAGGTCAGGCGTGCATTCATCCTCAGCAGCGCCGCCACAACGCTCCGTCTGCGCAGTCTGACGTACACAACGCTCCGTCAGCGCAGTCTGACGTACACAACGCTCTGTCAGCGCAGTCTGACGTACACAACGCTCTGTCAGCGCAGTCTGACGTACACAACGCTCCGTCAGCGCAGTCTGACGTACACAACGCTCCGTCAGCGCAGTCTGACGTACACAACGCTCCGTCAGCGCAGTCTGACGTACACAACGCTCCGTCAGCGCAGTCTGACGTACACAACGCTCCGTCAGCGCAGTCTGACGTACACGACGCTCCGTCAGCGCAGTCTGACGTACACGACGCTCCGTCAGCGCAGTCTGACGTACACGACGCTCCGTCAGCGCAGTCTGACGTACACGACGCTCCGTCAGCGCAGTCTGACGTACACGACGCTCCGTCAGCGCAGTCTGACGTACACGACGCTCCGTCAGCACAGTCTGACGTACACGACGCTCCGTCAGCGCAGTCTGACGTACACGACGCTCCGTCAGCGCAGTCTGACGTACACGACGCTCCGTCAGCGCAGTCTGACGTACACGACGCTCCGTCAGCGCAGTCTGACGTACACGACGCTCCGTCAGCACAGTCTGACGTACACGACGCTCCGTCAGCGCAGCCTGACGTACACGACGCTCCGTCAGCGCAGCCTGACGTACACGACGCTCCGTCAGCGCAGCCTGACGTACACGACGCTCCGTCAGCGCAGCCTGACGTACACGACGCTCCGTCAGCGCAGCCTGACGTACACGACGCTCCGTCAGCGCAGCCTGACGTACACGACGCTCCGTCAGCGCAGCCTGACGTACACGACGCTCCGTCAGCGCAGCCTGACGTACACGACGCTCCGTCAGCGCAGCCTGACGTACACAACGCTCCGTCAGCGCAGCCTGACGTACACAACGCTCCGTCAGCGCAGCCTGACGTACACAACGCTCCGTCAGCGCAGCCTGACGTACACAACGCTCCGTCAGCGCAGCCTGACGTACACAACGCTCTGTCAGCGCAGCCTGACGTACACAACGCTCTGTCAGCGCAGCCTGACGTACACAACGCTCCGTCAGCGCAGCCTGACGTACACAACGCTCTGTCAGCGCAGTCTGACGTACACAACGCTCTGTCAGCGCAGCCTGACGTACACAACGCTCTGTCAGCGCAGTCTGACGTACACAACGCTCTGTCAGCGCAGCCTGACGTACACAACGCTCTGTCAGCGCAGTCTGACGTACACAACGCTCTGTCAGCGCAGCCTGACGTACACAACGCTCTGTCAGCGCAGTCTGACGTACACAACGCTCTGTCAGCGCAGTCTGACGTACACAACGCTCTGTCAGCGCAGTCTGACGTACACAACGCTCTGTCAGCGCAGTGTGACGTACCCAACGCTCTGTCTGCGCAGTCTGACGTACCCAACGCTCCGTCTGCGCAGTCTGACGTGCACAACGCTCCGTCTGCGCAGTCTGACGTGCACAACGCTCCGTCTGCGCAGTCTGACGTGCACAACGCTCCGTCTGCGCAGTCTGACGTGCACAACGCTCCGTCTGCGCAGTCTGACGTGCACAACGCTCCGTCTGCGCAGTCTGACGTGCACAACGCTCCGTCTGCGCAGTCTGACGTGCACAACGCTCCGTCTGCGCAGTCTGACGTACACAACGCTCCGTCTGCGCAGTCTGACGTACACAACGCTCCCCCTGCGTCTCACCCCCCCCCCCCCCCCTCCTAACCCTCCATCTATACGTACTCTTAAAGATTAAATCTGAACTGTCCACAAGGGGTAATATTGCTTAATATATTGAAGTGTTTTTCCTAGCTAAAGCAATAAAGACTTGGGGGCTTGGTTTGGTGTTCGGCTTTATTTCTGTTGTCTGGGGTCAGGGCTCCAGCTGCTGACCGTCCCCAGGATCCAGCCTCCGATAGTTGGATCCTGGGGATTGAACCTGGAACCCACTATTGTGAGTTAAGGACGTAGACCACTGTGCTACAGGAGTGTTTAGAAGGCAAGAGCTTCCAGGCCATCCAGTAAGTATACTTGATGCCAGAAAGTAGTTAGTATGTAAAGTTTTCTTGTAAGTATACAGAGAAGGTCAATACACCTCTTGGTGTATACATGCTTGAGGGGTCAGAGGTCATTACCAGGCTCTGAGGAGCTTGTGTATTAGGTACAATCACCATGCACAATCCCATGCACAATCACGTGCATGGGATTGAGCCACAATCATGTGCATGGGATTGAGCCACAATCACGTGCATGGGATTGGGCCACAATCACGTGCATGGGATTGGGCCAGCTCCTTATCCTCATCCGCCACAACGTACACTTAACACAGTGCTAACCCAACCTCAAACGTACCAACCCAAGCCACCCACTTAACCTAACCTGCCGAGGCAAGGAAAACATGGATACTTGACCGCCGCTGTTTTCCGTTGTACTTTGTACATTGGGGGACCATTATGTACACGTTGAGCAGTATTAGTTGAGAGGACAGGTTATAGGTATATGGCTACATCTCCCCCTCAGTGCACCACTCTAACAGTAATAGTCTAATTGTAGGAGGCTTTTTCTCTTGGGTGGTAATGGTGTTAATCCCCCCCCCACACACACACACACACACACACACACGTAAGGGGGGCTGGTGGCTGAGTGAACAGCACGCTGGACATGTAATCCTGTGGTCCGGGGTTCGATTATCGGCACCGGCGAGAAACAATGGGCAGAGTTTCTTTCACCCTGATGCACCTGTTACCTAGCAGTAAATAGGTACCTGGGAGTTAGACAGCTGGTACGGAGCTGCTTCCTGGATGTGTGTGGGGGGGGATATAAAAAATTAATTAATAGTTATTAACAGTTGATTGATTGACAGTTGAGAAGCGGGCCGAAAGAGCAGAGCTCAACCCCCGCAAGCACAACTAGGTGAATACATGGATTGCCTAGTCGCAATATGTATGAATGTATGTTCCTTCTCCACCCTGATGTTACTTGTAACAGAAACCGTTGGCATATACACCTGGAAACGTCTCTGTACCAGGCAGCTCATGGAGATGTTACAGCGATCTGTAGCCTGTAACATTTCTGTACCAGGCAGTTGATGGGGTGTGTGTTAGAGAGAGCTGCGCCCTCACACAGTTATCGTGGTGTGCAGCCTCCTGGTAGATGCCTGGTGCTGCCTGCAGTGTTGACATGCACGGTCTCTGTTTTTGTGTGTGTGTATTCTTTCTTTGGCTTGTTAGTCTGTGTTTTCAATTCCATTGATGCCTACATAACTAGGGGGGGGGGCCTCTGTAATTGGAACTTTTCATAGTAGCCGACCGTTTTAGAGGTGCCTCTATAGAACTCTAAATACTATTGAATTAATTTTCCGTCGCCTGAAGGAGGCTTATAATTCTTTAAGTACTTGAATAGCTGTTGTAGAGTCAGTAGTTATAATTACACAACTATTAAGGTTATCATGTTCTTGAGACAGTGTACTAGTCAACATTTCCCTCTATATAGTGAAACATGCAGTGAATGTTATGAAAGAGGAAGTCCCGGAAGCCGCCTCCTTCCATAACTTATCAAATTCGACAAAGAATTCGAACATCAGACAAGTTAAATTATAAAGCAACAGGTACAACACGGCCATTAGACTCCTTACACAGTTTAAATGTAGGTATGCCAGAACCCAGTGGACTTTGAAAGCTATATTTATATATACCCGTTGATATAGAGTCGAGAGTCGGGACCAGAGAGCCGTAGCTCATCCCCCTGCAAATACAACTAGGTGATTACGACCTTCCCTCACATGTTTCCCTCACATGTTCCCCCTCACACTCATCCTTATATGTTCCCCTCACACTCATCCTCACACTCCGCCTCACCCAGGCGGGGTGGAGTTCTCACGGGCCCACCACCAATTATGTGAGCCACAGTCACTTGCTCTGATGAGCCTAATTATGAACCTAATTATGGCTGTTGATTTTGTTAAGGTTGTCTCTGGTGCTTCACCTCTCTCCTTCCTGTGTGTGTCCTAGATCATCCGGCTAAGTTTGTTTATTTTCTGTCGTAAATGGACTGTATATTAAGGTAGGTTGACCAAACCACACATTAGAAGGTGACGGGACGACGACGTTTCGGTCCGTCCTGGACCATTCTCGAGTCGATTGTCGACTTGAGTCGACAAAATCGACTTGAGAATGGTCCAGGACGGACCGAAACGTCGTCGTCCCTTCACCTTCTAGTGTGTGGTCTGGTCAACATACTTTAGCCACGTTATTGACTCCTTGTCTGCGTAGCAAGATTTGCTATTAACTCCTGATTTCCTCCCTGTGGTTATTTGTAAATCTCGCAGCTTAACTGCGTTCACATGCCTAATCTATCTAAGAGTTAATGTCAATCACTACAACAAGACACTTAGCATATTGTGAGAGGGAAACAGCTGATAGTCTTCAGAACACACAGGATAGTCTTTGAGGTACGCTGACAAATTTATTATGCGTTGTTAGCCATCAATAAATTGGTGAAATAAACAACAAACGCAGCAGCCAAGACAACCAAACCAACACGTTCTATTGTCCAGTTCACAATTGATTTGTTGCCTCGGAGAGGCGGCTAGTTTATTGTGCACCCCATACTCATCCTGTGAGCGATAGCGCAAAAAGGATTACAGAGGGCACAAAAGCTTTTTATCAGACCTCAACGGTGGTAATTATATTAACAATTACATTGATCCTTCACACCTAATAATTACAATGTCAGCTAGTTGCAGAGAATGTTGTTTCAATTACTATATATATTTAGTTCAAAATGGCGCCTTCTTCCTCACCCTCATTCACACAACTATTACTATTATTTAATCGGAAGAGGGGCGGCTTAATTCAAATCATAACAGGAATGAATCATGTTAATTAGAATAATGCATAAAGCGTTGGAATTGATCTATGCCGTATTTATTTGTTCACAAAGGGCTAAGTATATTCATTTTGTTGCTTAAGCCTGACCTGACCTCGGGGCCTGACAGCTGAGTGAACAGCGCTCGGGGTTCATAGTCTCGAGGTTCTGGCTTCGATCCCCGGTGGAGGCGGAAACAGATGTGCAGAGTTTCTTTCACCCTAATGTCCCTGTTACGTATCAGTAAATAGGTACCTGGGAGTTAGACAGCTCCTACGGGCTGCTTCCTAGGGGAAGGGGGTGTAACAGAAAGGAGGCCAGGTCGAGGACCGGGCCGCGAGGACGCTAAGCCCCGAAATCATCTCAAGACAACCTCAAGATAGCTCCTGGTGATGAGGTGGAGGTGACTGACGCCAGGAATGTTACATCAGCTCTTAATATACTCATAATGAGTCAATATTGTAACAACAGAGGTAAATCCTCATAATTATTCAATTTAAAAGTTAAGAATTCATATTTAGCTCTGTAAGCATAACAGAAGACAGATCCTCATAGCTGTATATAATTATACATATTTGTTGTGCAGTAAATTTGGTTGTAAGTGGAAAATATTTCCCACACGGCAAGCACAGGGCACAGGCAGGGAGGACAGCCGGAAAGCAAGCAGGCAAGCAAGCAGGCAAGAAAGCACGAAGACAAGCAGGCAAGCAAGCAGGAACAAGCAAGCAGGCAAGAAAGCACGAAGACAAGCAGGCAAGCAAGCAGGAACAAGCAAGCAGGCAAGAAAGCACGAAGACAAGCAGGCAAGCAAGCAGGAACAAGCAAGCAGGCAAGAAAGCACGAAGACAAGCAGGCAAGCAAGCAGGAACAAGCAAGCAGGCAAGAAAGCACGAAGACAAGCAGGCAAGCAAGCAGGAACAAGCAAGCAGGCAAGAAAGAAAGCAAGCAAGCAGGCAAGCAAAGAGGAAGTAAGGCGGAGGGTTGATCTGCACACATCTTGCACCAGAGGTGAACAAATTTAGACTGTGTACCTGGCAGTGGTGTGAGGCTGCCTTGGTCAGCGTGCTGGGGAGCACCTCGCCTCACTCCTCCCTCCTCAACACATTAACATTATCGACAAAAATTAACATTCAGTTTTGCTTACTCGAAGTAATTAAATTGGGTCTTATTAGAGTGAGGCCGCTGGTTATATTCACTGCTTTACAACGCATAATTTGAGGCTTGGAGCACTCGGCCCTAGACTCAGTGATACAGTTACAGACGAGGAGTCACAATAACATGGCTGAAATATGTTGACCAAACCACACACTAGAAAGTGAAGGGACGACCACGTTTCGGTCCGTCCTGGACCATTCTCAAGTCGATTGTGACTTAAGAATGGTCCAGGACGGACCGAAATGTCGTCGTCGTCCCTTCACTTTCTAGTGTGGTTTGGTCAACAGTGATACAGATGCTGTATCTGAGACCTGGCAGTGAAGAATTATATAGATGAATGATTCCGTTGGCTTGGCATCTGGGCCTGGGGGAGGGGGGTGGGGGCAGAGTCTCAACACTCAATCACTCATCAAGGTGATACAGGCCAGTCAAGTCGCTGGCTGTTCCGTGGCTCACAAGGGACTGTTCCTGAAGGGACACGCTCAAGGAGGAAAGGTTGTCCTTAGGAGGGAGGTAATTTAGCGTGAGAAGTGTGAGGCTTAAGTTGGCACTTGACTGAGTGGACTCGAGATATGCTCACACTGCACCATCATACACACCAATAAACTCATACTACACCATTCTGAAGTCACCAACACACAGCAAATCAGCTCACACTGCACCAACACACAGCAAGTCAGCTCACACTGCACCAACACACAGCAAGTCAGCTCACACTGCACCAACACACACGAGTCACACTACCAATAAGTAAGTTGAAAGCCAATACAAAAATAGAGCGTAATTGTATTGTAAGAAAAAATTGTAGAAATTTAGAAGAAGAAAATTGTAAGCTGATGAAGTGGAAGAAAAAATGTAAGTGAGCTGTAAGCACGTGAATGAACCTTAGAGTGACTCAGCTTGTTAAGGGACTAAGTATGCTTTAACAAGCAAGTGAATTGTAGACACACTTATGGAACATAAACACGTGACCAAGTGTGGACGTGAAGTGTAAACAACGGCATGCTATGTCGAGATCATTTAGGTAACAGAGCCACTATTACAACATGTTCAGCATGTGGGGGGTAGTGGGCGTGTGGGTGGTGGGCATGGGGGTGGTGGGCGTGTGGGTGGTGGGCATGGGGGTGGTGGGCGTGTGGGTGGTGGGCATGGGGGTGGTGGGCGTGTGGGTGGTGGGCATGGGGGTGGTGGGCGTGGGGGTGGTGGGCATGGGGGTGGTGGGCGTGTGGGTGGTTGGCATGGGGGTGGTGGGCGTGGGGGTAGTGGGCGTGTGGGTGGTGGGCATGGGGGTAGTGGGCGTGTGGGTGGTGGGCATGGGGGTGGTGGGCGTGTGGGTGGTGGGCATGGGGGTGGTGGGCGTGTGGGTAGTGGGCGTGGGGGTAGTGGGCGTGTGGGTGGTGGGCGTGGGGGTAGTGGGCGTGTGGGTGGTGGGCATGGGGGTGGTGGGCGTGGGGGTGGTGGGCGTGTGGGTGGTGGGCATGGGAGTAGTGGGCGTGTGGGTGGTGGGCATGGGGGTAGTGGGCGTGTGGGTGGTGGGCATGGGGGTGGTGGGCGTGGGGGTAGTGGGCGTGTGGGTGGTGGGCATGGGGGTGGTGGGCGTGTGGGTGGTGGGCGTGTGGGTGGTGGGCGTGGGGGTAGTGGGCGTGGTGGTAGTGGGTGGTGGGCGTGGGGGTAGTGGGCGTGGTGGTAGTGGGTGGTGGGCATGGGGGTAGTGGGCGTGTGGGTGGTGGGCGTGTGGGTAGTGGGCGTGTGGGTGGTGGGCGTGTGGGTGGTGGGCGTGGGGGTGGTGGACGTGGGGGTGGTGGGCGTGTGGGTCGTGGGGGTGGTGGGCGTGTGGGTGGTGGGCGTGTGGGTGGTGGATGTGTTCGGCAGGAAGTTTACCATTACCTAAGGTGCAGGAAACTATTCTATGACATGGAAGGAAGATGGTTTCCATGTTTACTGCTGGTCTTCCTCGCGGTTCTGGCAACACTTATCTACTGTTCCTGTTGGTTCTGGCATCATTGACCAGACCACACACTAGAAGGTGAAGGGACGACGACGTTTCGGTCCGTCCTGGACCATTCTCAAGTCGATTGTCAAAATTCCTACTATTCCTCGCAGTCTATCATCATGCCTGGTGTTCCTGACTCGCTCGCAACATTACGAAGTCTTCCTCGTGACTTTTGCAACATTTGAGGTGTTCGTATCAGGTTTGGCACTTACATGAGAATCAAGGTAGCTGCAGAAGGCCTATTGGCCATACAAGGCAGCTCCTACTTATATCCACCCAATCTTATTCATATATATGTCTAATCTACGCTTGAAACAATCAAGGGATCCTATTTCTATTGTGTTATGCGGTAATTGGTTCCACAAATCAACAACCCTGTTAGCGAAACAGTATTTACCCAGGTCTTTCCTAAATCTAAACTTACCCAATTTATACCCATTATTTTGTGTTCTATTTTGTGTTGATACTTTTAATACCCCTAATAATATCTCATTTGAATTTGTAAGAATTTAAAAAAAATGCACAAATGTTCGTAATAAGGCAAATAGGACACTTTATTTGTGCGAAGTGTTAGTAATAAAACCCCCGGTGTTATTCTTCAGCTATATCTTACTCGGAGCCGGTCGGCCCAGCGGACAGCACGCTGGACTTGTGATCCTGGGTTCGATCCCGGGCGCCGGCGAGAAACAATGGGCAGAGTTTCTTTCACCCTATGCCCCTGTTACCTAGCAGTAAAATAGGTACCTGGGTGTTAGTCAGCTGTCACGGGCTGCTTCCTGGGGGTGGAGGCCTGGTCGAAGACCGGGCCGCGGGGACACTAAAAAGCCCCGAAATCATCTCAAGATACTCTTGTTAGGCCTCATTTAGATTATGCAGTTCAGTTTTGGTCGCCATAATATAGAATGTACATAAATGCACTAGGACGCGTGCAGTGTTCTAGTCTAGGGGCTGTGTATGCAGCTTCTTGATAATTGATAATTTATATACATAATATGAAATGCCAATTCCCTGTAAACACAACGTAACTGTCACTACTTTCCGCCTGTTACAACTTGTAATCAAGTTGTTACATATTGTTATAACGTTTTTATGATGTATTAGAACGTTGTTACAACTTATTAGGGGGTTAAAACTAGGTCGAAGGTTGCAGCAACGTTGTAGTTTCGTGGTGTGTTAGGCGGGTGGTACTGGGACCGCTGTACGGGTCCGGGGTTCGAGGTGTTCACTAGGACACGGGAAGAGCGCCTCAGTACAGCTGTACTCTGACACTGTAGTGTGCCGCACCCGGCACTCACGTTGTTAGCAGTAATTTTCTTAACGTCGAACACGAAATGTTTCATATAAAAAATATTTTTCGTTTTGTTATACATAACGAAACATATAAATATATTGTTATACATATACATAAATGTTATACATAACATATTTTGTTATGTATAGTATTATGTATATTGACGGTCATTTATTTAAAATACATATTTGGCAATAATTATATTAATTTGATTATTACTATTAATTATTATTTTTATTTTTATTATAAAAACAATTTCGCGCCAAAAACATAACTTTACCCTACGTGGCTATTTTTTTCTTTGAAATAAATTGGAAAGGTTAAATACCATACATCTTGCAATAGCATTATGTCTCAACTCTGAATATATGTTTTAAATATTGTAAAACTTTCGCGCTAATAATTCCATTTTTTTTAATTATTCAGGCCAAAGTGGGATAGAATTATTAAATTCCCACCCTTACATTGCACCACATATCGTTGACCTGTATCATCTTAACACACTCTCCAACACCCCCCCCCCCCCCCCAACCAAACCCAAAAACCCTTTTCTCCAGAGAGACCATTGTACTGCTGGTACCCTCCCCCTCCCCTCCCCCCACACACACACACACTTTACATAAGCATTGCTTACTTTATAAATAAATGACACTAATAAGTTATTGTTTTTGCTCTGCAGGTACGTGGTTGGTGAAAGTTGGGATATGCGGCAATAGTAAGTTACAACACCAAGTTCTCTACTCTGAACCACTTCTCCTTGATCACTGCAGCCGCCATCTTCAGTACTTGGTCTTCACCAGTAAATGATCTACATAACACTTAACATTTTATCATTTGTATAAAGGCAGATCCCTGATGAACCTTTGTCAGGTATTTAGCAAGATTGGGAATTGGTATCATCTGCTGTTTCGTGAAGAGAGGGAAGGTATGGGAAGAGACCATGACCTCCTGAGCCCCAATCAACCACCAATCACCATGCAAAAGTCTGCAAAAATCCCCAGGCTAGCCTCATATATATATATATATATATATATATATATATATATATATATATATATATATATATATATATATATATATATATATATCGAATAGATATTCTTTTATAGCTATAGATCGTAAAATCGAAACGTTTTGATGATTAACACTACGCTTACCATGGTACGGTGCAGCGGATTTAGCGTCTGATATTGATTCATGACTACCAACCTCAGCGGCTCAGTTGGAAGGTAGTTAGGGTGCCAGGTGTGAGGAGGAGAGACACTGCAGCTTCTGGCAGTGATGCAACACACAAATTGTTGAACATTTACTATTGGAAAACTGTAGTAAAGCTTGCAACAGTTACAGTAGGAATAAGTATTGCTGCTCATATTAGTAAGTTACAGGAGTGGGATTCTTTGCAAGTTACAGGAGTGGGATTCTTTGCAAGCTACAGGAGTGGGATTCTTTGCAAGCTACAGGAGTGGGATTCTTTGCAAGCTACAGGAGTGGGATTCTTTGCAAGCTACAGGAGTGGGATTCTTTGCAAGCTACAGGAGTGGGATTCTTTGCAAGCTACAGGAGTGGGATTCTTTGCAAGCTACAGGAGTGGGATTCTTTGCAAGCTACAGGAGTGGGATTCTTTGCAAGCTACAGGAGTGGGATTCTTTGCAAGCTACAGGAGTGGGATTCTTTGCAAGCTACAGGAGTGGGATTCTTTGCAAGCTACAGGAGTGGGATTCTTTGCAAGCTACAGGAGTGGGATTCTTTGCAAGCTACAGGAGTGGGATTCTTTGCAAGCTACAGGAGTGGGATTCTTTGCAAGCTACAGGAGTGGGATTCTTTGCAAGCTACAGGAGTGGGATTCTTTGCAAGCTACAGGAGTGGGATTCTTTGCAAGCTACAGGAGTGGGATTCTTTGCAAGCTACAGGAGTGGGATTCTTTGCAAGCTACAGGAGTGGGATTCTTTGCAAGCTACAGGAGTGGGATTCTTTGCAAGCTACAGGAGTGGGATTCTTTGCAAGCTACAGGAGTGGGATTCTTTGCAAGCTACAGGAGTGGGATTCTTTGCAAGCTACAGGAGTGGGATTCTTTGCAAGCTACAGGAGTGGGATTCTTTGCAAGCTACAGGAGTGGGATTCTTTGCAAGCTACAGGAGTGGGATTCTTTGCAAGCTACAGGAGTGGGATTCTTTGCAAGCTACAGGAGTGGGATTCTTTGCAAGCTACAGGAGTGGGATTCTTTGCAAGCTACAGGAGTGGGATTCTTTGCAAGCTACAGGAGTGGGATTCTTTGCAAGCTACAGGAGTGGGATTCTTTGCAAGCTACAGGAGTGGGATTCTTTGCAAGCTACAGGAGTGGGATTCTTTGCAAGCTACAGGAGTGGGATTCTTTGCAAGCTACAGGAGTGGGATTCTTTGCAAGCTACAGGAGTGGGATT
Source organism: Procambarus clarkii (assembly GCF_040958095.1). Taxonomy (NCBI): domain Eukaryota; kingdom Metazoa; phylum Arthropoda; class Malacostraca; order Decapoda; family Cambaridae; genus Procambarus; species Procambarus clarkii. The sequence goes on from NC_091235.1 coordinate 7,918,859, forward strand.
CTTTGCAAGCTACAGGAGTGGGATTCTTTGCAAGCTACAGGAGTGGGATTCTTTGCAAGCTACAGGAGTGGGATTCTTTGCAAGCTACAGGAGTGGGATTCTTTGCAAGCTACAGGAGTGGGATTCTTTGCAAGCTACAGGAGTGGGATTCTTTGCAAGCTACAGGAGTGGGATTCTTTGCAAGCTACAGGAGTGGGATTCTTTGCAAGCTACAGGAGTGGGATTCTTTGCAAGCAACAGGAGTGGGATTCTTTGCAAGCAACAGGAGTGGGATTCTTTGCAAGCAACAGGAGTGGGATTCTTTGCAAGCAACAGGAGTGGGATTCTTTGCAAGCAACAGGAGTGGGATTCTTTGCAAGCAACAGGAGTGGGATTCTTTGCAAGCAACAGGAGTGGGATTCTTTGCAAGCAACAGGAGTGGGATTCTTTGCAAGCAACAGGAGTGGGATTCTTTGCAAGCAACAGGAGTGGGATTCTTTGCAAGCAACAGGAGTGGGCTTCTTTGCAAGCAACAGGAGTGGGCTTCTTTGCAAGCAACAGGAGTGGGCTTCTTTGCAAGCAACAGGAGTGGGCTTCTTTGCAAGCAACAGGAGTGGGCTTCTTTGCAAGCAACAGGAGTGGGCTTCTTTGCAAGCAACAGGAGTGGGCTTCTTTGCAAGCAACAGGAGTGGGCTTCTTTGCAAGCAACAGGAGTGGGCTTCTTTGCAAGCAACAGGAGTGGGCTTCTCTGCAAGCAACAGGAGTGGGCTTCTCTGCAAGCAACAGGAGTGGGCTTCTCTACAAGCAACAGGAGTGGGCTTCTCTACAAGCAACAGGAGTGGGCTTCTCTACAAGCAACAGGAGTGGGCTTCTCTACAAGCTACAGGAGTGGGCTTCTCTACAAGCTACAGGAGTGGGCTTCTCTACAAGCTACAGGAGTGGGCTTCTCTACAAGCTACAGGAGTGGGATTCTCTACAAGCTACAGGAGTGGGATTCTTTTTGCGGCACCAAATTTGTCTAGAAAAAACACCTAATGATTTTAATCTTATGGAGCGTCTCACCGTTGTCCATTGTTATTGTGGAGGCGTGTGTGTGTGTGTGTGTTCAGGCGGAGGCTTCACGATGTAGCGGCATACTAAATGCCGTACAGCATTTTAAAGAGGTACAGCGGTCTAAATGCCTCCTTACTTAGATTCCTGAATGAAGTTCCAATTTTTGCTAGAGTGTGATGCTGACCTTATCCTATTTATAGGAGCCTTCGGAGTTCGGTTTGGTTACGGGCTATTCATGCCCGTGCCACGTCTTTGGTGCCTTAATCTTTATCAATCATCAATCGTTTTGTTTGGTGTTATATCCACTCCCAGGTCTTTTTCTAGAGTCGTAACAGGAATGTAGTTTCCTTTCTTTGTTTACTGTCCCTTTGGTCTTCTGTCACCTGTTCCAATTTCCATCACTTTACACTTGCTCGTACTGATCTCCAGTAGCCATTTATCGCACCATCTCTGCAACTTGCTTAATTCATCATTGAGAATCCTACAATCCTCATGTCACAACTCGTTTCATTAAATTTACATCCATAAACACCGACATATGACTCAATTCCTGAAGATAGGTGGTTTAACATATATGATTAATTGCATTGGTCCTAGCACCGATCCTTGAGGTACCCCGCTTGTCTCTGTACACCAGTCCAACATATCACCCTTTACTGTTACTCTTTGGCTTCTGCCTGATGGGTAATTCCTTACCCGTGTTGGGGCTCTTCCACTTACTCCCGCCTGCCTCTCAAGTTTGTATAGTGAGGTACCTCTCGTGAGGTACCATGACAAAGGCTTTTTTGGCAGCCCAGAAGTGCACAATCTTCCCATGCTTCTGTCCTGCTTTATTCGTGTTACTTTATCTCAGAACTCTAGTAGGTTCGCTAGACATGATTTACCTTTCCTAAATGGGGGGTAGAAATAGCCTAAGCCACTCTATCCCTTTGAGATGTATTTCTTTCTTGTCTCAATATACATACTTGAACTTGAACCTTTCCTAAAGCCATGTTGATGTTTGTTTATATACCTATGACCATTTCCATGTCCATGATCATTTTGACCATGTCGTAGCTCAGTCGATTAAGGCAGCGTCTGGGATGATTTCAGACGTAGGTTCGAATCCTCGTCACGGCCCTTGTGGATTTGTACATTGATGCATTACGCTATTGTGATTTCCGTGTGTAATACCTAAATCTCTCTCTTAAGAGTTTAACTAGTCTTTTCCTAATTTTTTCTTTCGAGTACTTTACAGGGTATACTTGTCAATGACACTGGTCTGTTGTCAAGTGTCTCTTCTCTATCTCTTTACTTGACAGTTAGTATCACTCTTGCCATCTTCCAGGAGCTGGTCAACTCTCCCAGTGTAAGTGACTCGTTAAACATCTCTGCTTAGCGGCACACTGGAGGTCTGTACTGCCTCTTATAACATCCACAGTGATGCTTATCTGCTCCAACATCTTGAGCTTCGTCCAGTGATGTTAGTTGTTTCTTTACTTCCTCTGTTGTCACCTCAATATTGTAATATTGTCCTGTCAAAAGCTAATAATTACGAAGTGTACAGTTTAATTGGGGTATACTATGCAGATTGTGAGGGGGGGGGAGATACGCTGTGGGGAGGAGTTATCAGGGGAAAGCGCCAAGCCTTTACGACTATATAGCACTGGGAAGGGGTCAGGATAAGGATTTGGGATGGGACGGGGGAAAGGAATGGTGTCCAACCACTTAGACGGTCGGGGATTGAACGCCGACCTGCATGAAGCGAGACCGTCGCTCTACCGTGCAACCCAAGTGGGGGGGGGGAAGATAGGAACAGCCAACACAACAAAATAGCCCTAATAGCAACGGGCTGGGGGTGGGGGGGGTGGAGGTCTTCGACAGCCTCTGGCACGACGGTCTTGTGAGCCAAACTGGTTGATATCCCAGCCCAAAACTGGACCCGTCTTCGACGAATAAGGAACTTCTTGAAAAACAGACGTAGCACCCATTGTTTTAACGGTAAATCCACGGAGTGCTTCAACCCAGCAACTGGTGTTCCACAAGGCTCCGGCCTAAGCCCAGTACTATACAACATTTTGGTCAACGACCTCCCGCAACCCGAGTATACACGCATGATCTTCACCCTACTTGCAGACGACGTCATCCACGTCGTAACTTCCATCCCTGAGGTGCAAATACACACGACACACTCCAGGAAAGCGAATGTTGAGCTCGCCCGAACAACAAACTGGGAAAGAAAATGGAGGACTACCACGAATGCGGAAACGATTCTAATTAGCCTAGTTGGATGAATGGCTTATACAACAGAAAACGAAGAAGGGGTCAGAATCAGACGAGTGGCAGTAGCCATCAAGAATTCCAGAGCCGTACTTGGTTTCAACTTAAGTAGACTCCTAAAATGGACCCATTGTCTCGGAAGAAACTGCATTATTAAAACGCTCCCTGGCGAGGCACTGCCGGTTTAGACAAGCTACCAACACATGTCATTAGACCAATATTAGAATATTTATACACCAATCGTATTGGTGTTTGGGGACTCTCGGCGCCGTGGAGGGGGGAGAGGGGAAGGGACCTGGTGCTTGGGTAACAGCTTCTCCCCCGTATCAACCTACCCTGGCTTTGCGTCCTGGAGAGGCTACTGACCAGACTGACAACCAGAGCGCAACTCCATAGTCTCCTGAGACTGATGGAAGCCAACTACTACTACTACTACTACTATACACCCTCCTCAACCTTACCACAAATACCAACAAACTGATGATCCAGCGAGTCCAAAACAAGTATGCACGAATCTCTCCCCGAATGATGCAGTAAGGACCGACCAGATTCACGGAGTCTCTAAATATAACGACAATGAGCACCAGACTCGGGCCACCTCTTAAGAAAACAGATGTACAGTATCAAACACCTGTATATCCTCGGATCGAGGAGACCCCTGTAGGCTATCAACAGCGTAAGGGAGAGAACCCTCAGAAGAAAGCGCAAACTATTATGCAAGTGACTTACGAAATTCATGAACCACCATATAGAACCAGGAGAACCACCCTCCAACAAAGGGTAATAATACGTCCATAGCCCAGACTTCCCACCATACCAAATGCTCTGCCAGAACACCAGGAGGACTGCGTATTCCCTCACCCAGTCTATATTTCAAAATTTAATAATACACACAAACAATTAAGTAACCTTGTGTTGGCAAGTAGTGTTTTAAAGCTTTCTGTTGCTGAGCTCCACATCACACAGCCGCCGGCTCCAAACAACCCAGAACATTAGTGTAGGCGACCACATGACACCATACACTAACCAGCCTAGCCTGCCTACTAACCAACTCCACACACGAACAACGTTAAAGACCCATAACCATTACCAATACAAGGTGGACAGGCCACCAGACTTTCATCCCACTCCATTTTCATCCTATTTCGTGAATTTCATGTCTTTACCCTTTTTCCTCCCTCCCCAATTTGTTTGGTCACTGAAACGAAAAACGGCACGAAGGCCCCTTGACGTGAGCCATGAAGGCCCTTGACATAGGCAAAGAAGGGGCCCCTGGGCGTGCCCCAGCTGTGGCGGACCCTGAACATGTCTCATGAAGGCACCTTAACCGTCCAGGGTTGAAGTGCCCGGGGCGGCCCCTTGACATGCCCCAGTGGCTCCTACTCGCCAACAAAGTGAAGCAACCTCTTGACCACAGCGACTCGCCTCTCGTCGCCTCCTTGATTCCTCTTATTTACATATGAATGAAGGGTGAGACAGCCGAGGACACCCTGTGGTGGGACTCCTCCTCCTCCTCCTCACTATGTTTGACTTCTCTTTGTGGGCGTTTCCTTAAAAATAGATGTAAGATATGTTTAACTTTGAGAAAAAAAGTATTATGGTATTAAGAAATTGAGTGTCGGGCACCATCACTAGCCAGTGGACAGCTGGACGCCCTGGCGAGGATAGCACTAGCAAATGTTTTTTTCAACTAGTCTAATTTTCTTCCCGATTTACTGGTGACAAATATATACTTAAACCATATAGAAAAATGACAAAGGCAGCGTCTGAGATGCTCTCGGACGAAGGTTTGAATCCTCATCACGGCCCTTGTGGATTTGTTCGTTTGATGCATCACGCAATTGTGATTTGTGTGTGTATTGAGGACGAAGATATTGCTTCTAATTATATTTTAGATTCCAAAATGACATTCGTTAAGATTCTGGAGTCAACTGTACTTGTATAGTTAGTATTCTGGAGGCTATGGAGAGAAGAGGCCGAGAGAGGCATGCCTATAGGCGCGTCGCACGAGGGACCTGCATCCATAACTCGTTCTTGGTTATATGTTCTTGGTTATATATGTTCTTGGTTATATATGTTGTTGGTTGTTCAATAGCTGGGTAATGTTGTACCACTGCAGCGAGGCGTGGCTGGGGGGAGCTGCAGGGTCCGCATGTGCAGTATCCCACGGAACACGGACCAGTACTGGTCCTCAATACTCAGTACCAGTACTGGCGATGCAGATGAAGGTGTACAGCACACTGGTGTGTGGTCAGGGTACGGTCCAGGCAACCATGGTGAGCATGGGGTGGCTGAGGTCGCTACTGCCATAGTACAGGATAGTGCCTGAGGGCTCACCGTGACAAGGCACATGGTGTGGCTGGACTCATTCACCACAACATTGCTTCCTCACAAACTGTGGGGGTTCAACACGCCTGCCGGTGGCTGAGCGGACAAAACACTGGATGCCTGATCCTGTGGTCCCGGTTTCGATCCCGGGCGCCGGTGAGAAACATGGGCACAGTTTCTTTCACCCTGATCTCCCTGTTACCTAGCAGTAAATAGGTACTGGGAAGTTAGTCAGCTGTCACGGCCTGCTTCCTGGGGGGGGGGGAGGCCTGGTCGAGGACCGGGCCGTGAGGACACTAAGCCCCGAAATCATCTCAAGATAACCTGATTCGCTGTTATGAGCCGGCGTATTGTTAACCAGGTATTTCCAGTCTCCCCAAATATTGGCATGGTGCCCCCTCTCTGTGAATGCTGAAGACAATTTGTTTATATCATACATAAACGCAGCGCGTACTAGTGGCTTTACAAGAGTGCAATTACTGTACCATGCTATGTATTCTCACAAACCCAGTGTACCTTCTTGTATATAAATAAATAAATAAATAAAAAATAAATAAACATGATTGGCATTCTGAGGGTTAAAGATGAATAGAAAACGGTACAAATTTACCAGCAGATGTAGTCAGAAAAACAGGTGCAAGAACACTTATTAAATGAGCCGTCAGAATAATGAAGGTGCTAGTTAGTTAAGAACTGTTCCAGTCTTGAGGAACGTGGCAATAGACACCTTTAAACTTACAATCCAGCACAGACATTAGCTGAAGGGAGCAGGGGGGTGGATATTAGGGGAAAGCGCAAAGCCATTACGATTATATAACACTTGGAAGGGGGTCAGGATAAGAATTTGGGATGGGACGGGAGGGAATATGAGTGGTGTCCAACTATTTGGACGGTCGGGGATTGAACGCGGACCTGTATGAACCGAGACCGTCGTTCTACCGGCCAGCCCCATTAGCTGAGACGAACACAGGTAAATACTCGCTGGCAACCAGCATTTCATTAAACAAGAAATCACCATTTATTTTTCCGCTAAATTATTTTATAACTAAGAGATTATTCACTTCAGTTATCACAACCTTTTAACGTAAATGTGTATCTCTGTCTGGCATTAAATACGGTCTAGCAAGATAAATAAACAACTAAACAGAAAAATCGTTTAACAACTTTCCTCTTACTAATTACAACATCTAAATGATTTCACTGGAAAATAGAATACACAGTCAGTCCTTTACATTATTACAATGGATCATTCTTTTGTAAAATTCTACATATAATCCACACACTGGCTGCCTGAAATACAGAGGGAGGGAGTTAGACCAAAACTACCAGGGAGGTTTTAGACATGGCGCCCTCTCATCACCTGATTATCTGGACAGAAAAATTTAGACTACTACTTTCCCCCCCTCCCCTAGGGAGTCTGATCTGCCTATGGTTAATAATTATTTCCAAAACATATTGCCTACGTCTGCTGGTTGCCCTATACTTTAACAAATATATGAAAGGTGTGCACATACACAGCTTGTAAATCTGTGAGTTGACATGCTCCGTGTGGTCTATGGAGGCGGGAGTCACGGCATCCTGGCTTCTTATTTACGAATCCCAGGTCTTGCTTTTGGCACCATCTTCCCACCATTATGTTATGGTGGGCTGTCACAAATGGCAGCACTCGAGGCTTAAACGTACTCTTGACCGAGGTATTTGAAACGAGTGTATTTTCAGGATTTGAAACGAGTGTATTACCAAATACAATGCATTTGAGTACGAGTGTTTGAAACGCTGCGCGTACTAGTAGCTTTACAAGAATGTAATTACTATGCTATGTAGCCTCACAATCCCAATATACCTTCATGTATATATATAAATACAAATAAAATAAAATAAGGTATGGGTGGACATCCTCGGAGATAAATTTCCACTTTAGGGGAAATTCATGCAATTGCATACATTTGTATTCACATAATAAGTGGTAGGTGGTCATTGGAGAATGTATTACACTACAGGCAAACTGGATTCCTGTTGGATGGCGTGGTGGTGCATGGGATCTTGCAGGTCCCATAGACAGGCTGGTACTCTGTCTCTGGCTATCTGACGTTGGACTACATTCCGACAGCCTCACGGACAAACAGGTTACTTCTCGAGTTCCCTGGCATTGTACAGTATGCAGGAGGTGTCGGTGGAGGCGCGTGTGGTGTTGATTACCACGCCTCGGACACTCATGGGGTCTTGGGGCTTTTCTAGCAGTCTTGTAATTTGATTTTCAGGCAGTTGGGCTGTGTACGAGTGTTTCAATACGTAGTTTTGACTCTACAGCAACATTTGAACTGAGTTTGAGTTGTAATAATGTGGGTTTTAATATTACTAGCCTATTGCATCAGAACATTTGGAAATAAAGTAACGAAATACAGTGCATGCAGAGAACATGCAACATTCATTAAGGCTACTTAATAGGAATACAATTAAGTATACCTGAATTGACCTGAAGTACACTTATCTGTCTCTGGCCAGCCCACCATCCTTCCCCCCCCCCCCTCCCCACGCGTTGTCTGGTGTTGATCAGGTGAGGTTGTGTTACCGGCGCCCAGGCAGTGGGCAGCCACAGCCAGGGTGTGGAGCTGGCCACAACTGCACCCTTCACCCCGCCACACCATAGCACAGATACCTGACCACCTTCGGAAGGGTATGAAGCTCCTCGATCCTTTTGCGGGTGTTTATCATCATTTATTAACCAAGATGAACGTGTATGGCAGCGAGAGTGGTGATAAACACAGCTGCTGCTCTAATGTTAGGAATATGAAGCAAAACTAGACCACTCTCATTATATATATTAAGACTGGATAAACATGGATGGAACCATTGAGTACGTTGTACTAGATGACTGATCACATTCCTTCCTTCCCCCTCCCTCCCGCAACCCGTTCTCGCACTTTCGTACAGTCAATATTGACTTATTACATACGTGCATATGTGACATACTAATTTATTGTGTATATTTTAGTTTACCTTGAAAACCTTCATAGAAAACACCGACCTTACCTAACCTTCTTAGTATGTTAGGTAAGAAGGTTAGGTAAGGTCGGTGTTTTCTATGAAGCTTTTCAAGGTAAACTAAAATATTCACAATAAATTAGTATGTCATATATGCACTTATTTAATAAGTCAATATTGACTGTATGAAAGTGCGAGAACGGGTTGCCTCCCGCTAGGCTCCAGGGCCTACCAACACCACTATAAATATATAATAAATAACTAAATGTTTATTCAGGTAAGGTACATACAAGAGATTTTACAAAAACTGATAGATTTATAGATAGAGCTGGTACATACAATGCCTAAATCCACTATTACACAAAGCTTTTCGGGCAACATTCAGACAATAACAATATGCCTATAGGCGCCGCGAAGCGTTTTCCCATGTTGTTGTTGTTGTTACTGCTGCTGCTGCTGCTCCGTGGGCGAGGGGTGACTACTGCTAAATTATGCGGCCTGTTAGTGGGTGGCTGGGCCAGTAGTTAGACTAATATAACCACTTCAGTTGAGATAAGTGTAAGGTCATGTAGATGCGGGACTAGCGCAAGAATATATGACAGCAGGGAGTCAGTGAGAGAGGGAAGGATCTGAGAATTTACCTAACATGGAATATGCTCTCTTGTTCAGACTTTCATGTGAACGGTAGAGCGACGGTCTCGCTTCATGCAGGTCGGCGTTCAATCCCCGACCGTCCATAAGTGGTTGGGCACCATTCTGGGCAGGCTGGGCAGACTGCATATTTCTTGACTGCCAAAAGGCCTTTGATACGGTACCGCACATGACTGCTATACAAACTTGAGATGCAGGCAGGAGTAGGCGGAAAGGCCCTAGTATGGGTGCAGAACTACCTAACAGGAAGGAGCCAGAGGGTAATGGTAAGGGGCGAGAAGTCGGACTGGCGAACAGTAACAAGTGGAGTACCTCAAGGATCGGTGCTGGGACCAATCCTCTTTCTAATTTACGTAAATGATATGTTTACAGGAGTGGAATCATACATGTCAATGTTTGCGGATGACGCAAAATTAATGAGAAGAGTTGTGACAGACGAGGATTGTAGGATCCTCCAAGAGGACTTAAACAGGCTGCAGAGATGGTCAGGGAAATGGCTACTGGAGTTTAACACCAGTAAATGTAAAGTTATGGAAATGGGATCAGGTGACAGGAGACCAAAGGGACAGTACACAATGAAGGGGAACAGCCTACCTGTAACGATTCGAGAAAGAGACCTGGGAGTGGATGTGACACCTAATCTAACTCCTGAGGCACATATAAATAGGATAACGACAGCAGCGTACTCTACACTGGCGAAAATTAGAACTTCATTCAGAAACCTAAATGAGGAGGCTTTTAGGGCGCTTTGCACTGCCTACGTGAGACCCGTCTTAGAGTATGCCGCGCCATCATGGAGCCCCCACCTGAAGAAACACATAAAGAAACTGGAGAAGGTTCAGAGGTTTGCGACGAGGCTTGTCCCAGAGTTACGAGGGATGGGATATGAAGAGCGGCTGAAGGAACTGAACCTTACGACACTAGAGAAAAGAAGGGAGAGAGGAGATATGATAGGGACATATAAAATACTCAGGGGAATTGACAAAGTGGAAATAGATGAAATGTTCACACGTAATAATAACAGAACGAGGGGACATGGGTGGAAACTGGAAACTCGGATGAGTCACAGAGATGTTAGGAAGTTTTCTTTTAGCGTGAGAGTAGTGGAAAAATGGAATGCACTTGGGGAACAGGTTGTGGAAGCAAATACTATTCATACTTTTAAAACTAGGTATGATAGGGAAATATGGGACAGGAGTCATTGCTGTAAACAACCGATAGCTGGAAAGGCGGGATCCAAGAGTCAATGCTCGATCCTGCAAGCACAAATAGGTGAGTACAAATAGGTGAGTACACACACACACACACACACACACACACACACACACACACACACACACACACACACACACACACACACAGAGTAACATACGGTAAAATCGCTTGGGAGAAGAGGTAAATAACTTTTTATATAGCCAGAAGAAAGCAGTTTTAAAAGGTGGAACAGAGGGTAATGGGACCAGCAAAGTGAACCACACACTTGCCAGCAGCCCGTCCTCGCATACAAGCAGCCTCGTCCTCGCGTTTCTGCCCGAAACGCTACGCGTACTAGTGGCTGTACAAGAATGTAACAACTCTTGTATATATCTAAAAAAAAAAAATGTCCAAGCTCGTTAATGCAGCCGCCAAACCCCCCCCTGTTTATGAATAAAAAGCGGTTTATACACGCAACCCGTCCTCGACTCAAGTCCATTACATCCAGCGGTCGACCCCACAGACGCATTCATAAATTTTAACATGCTGTTCAATCAAAACGGGAATTTTTCAAGTATAAATTAATATTATAATATATTAGCATATTGTGTATAAATAGGCATAGGTTAGGTTAGGTCAGGTGTTTAGGTTCTGTTGGCGATTATTTGTATTTGTAGCACGTGGGTGAAGCATTTACAGCGTTGTGGTTCGAACAAAATTCGTCAATGAAGCACTTGATCCGGATATGTTCGAACGTCAGCAGTTGTGAGTCGTGTGTAAACCGGTTTTCATTCATAAACAGGGGGTTTGGCGGGTGCATGGAATCACTTTTGGATCTTTGTTTGGAGGACGGGCTGGACTCACAACTGATGACGTTCGAACACTTCCGGAACAAGTGCTTCACTGACGAATTTTGTTCGAACCACAACGCTGTAAATGCTTCACCCACGTACTACAAATACAAATAATCGCCAACAGAACCTAAACACCTGACCTAACCTAACCTATGCCTATTTATACACAATATGCTAATATATTATAATATTAATTTATACTTGAAAAATTCCCGTTTTGATTGAACAGCATGTTAAAATTTATGAATGCGTCTGTGGGGTCGACCGCTGGATGTAATGGACTTGAGTCGAGGACGGGTTGTGTGAGTCGTATGTAAACTGTTTTTCATTCATTAACAGTGGGTTTGGCGGGTGGATTGAATGAAATTTATTCTTTGTTTGGAGGACGGGGTGGACGACAGAGTTTCATCTGCCAGTACAACCACTTCCCCCCACCCCCCCCCACCCCCCCCCCACCCCCCCCCACCCCCCCACACCCACCCCCCCCCCCCCCACCCCCCCACCCCCCCGCTCCAGCACAAGTACAAATATGGCAGACAACAACACTACAACAACCAGTACAGGGCAGGACAAGGCCAATATGCCTATAACGTATCGGAAAACGAATATAATAAATGGTGAAAAAATGAAGAAACTCATGGGGGTGAGGGAGGTAGAGAAGTGGAAGGGAGGAGTGAGGAAGAGTGGTGAGGGGAAAGTGAAAGTTTAGAATGAGAGAGAGAAAGTGAGATCAAGGAGGAAAGTAGAAGAGTAGAAAGTAAGAATACTAGAATAGTAGAAAGATTGAAAGATAAATACTCACACTGCCCAAGTAAAACAGAAACAAGCAACACTTAGTGGATCAGCCAGAGGCTTAGGGCCCGCGCAGGAATATTCCTGCAAAAACAAAAAAAATCCAGATGGTACCTAATGTTCGGCCTCCTGCTCCCTTCACTTAATTTCATTAATTTACACTTTCCTGAGTTAAACTTTAGTAGCCATTTTCTAGACCATTCCTCCAGTGTATCTAGGTCGTCCTGAAGTCTATCTTCATCTGTCTTGATTCTTCTCATAATTTTTTGCATGTGTGTTCCAGCAAGTGTCAGGTGCTGGAGCATGTGTAGCCTACCTGTTGTTGGTTCCTGGGATCACTGTCCTCGCGGCCCGGTCCCCGACCAGGCCTCCTAGTTGGTGGTCTTGTAAACCAGGTTGTTGGACGGGGCTGCTGTCAGCCTGACGTATGGATCACAGCCTGGTTGATCATGTATTATTAGGAGGTGATTATCGAGCTCTTTTGAACACCATGAGAGGCCGGCCAGTTATGTCCCTTATGTGTAGCGGGAAGGAAGCTATCAGGGGAAATCGCCAAGCCATTACGACTATAAAGCATTGGGAAGGGGTCAGGATATGGGATGGGACGGGGAGAAGGAATGGTGCCCAACCACTTGGACAGTCAGGAATTGAACGCCGACCTGCAGGAAGCGAGGCCGTCGCTCTAACGTCCAACCCAAGTGGTTGGGTTATGTGTAGCGGGAGTGTTGAACAGTTTTGTGCCTTAGATGTTAATTGAGTTCTTTCTCAGCATACCTATTGCACCTCTTTTTTTCAGTAGGACTATTTTACACATCCTGCCATGCCTCCTGGTCTCATATGATGCTAGTTCCGTGTGCAGATTTGGAACCTTGTCTCTAATATTGTCAATCTTGAGGTTATCTTGAGATGATTTCGGGGCTTTAGTGTCCCCGCGGCCCGGTCTTCGACCAGGCCTCCACCCCCAGGAAGCAGCCCGTGACAGCTGACTAACACCCAGGTACCTATTTTACTGCTAGGTAACAGGGGCATAGGGTGAAAGAAACTTTGCCCAATGTTTCTCGCCGGCGCCTGGGATCGAACCCAGGACCACAGGATCACAAGTCCAGCGTGCTGTCCGCTCGGCCGACCGGCTCCCTTCCAGGTGTAAATTATTATGTATCACCTGCGCTTTAGAGAATACAGATTATTTTTTTAAATCAGTCCCAATAAAACAGATAGTCAATGGGACAGGCAATGAGCTTGCTTAAAATATCCCAAATATCGCTTTGACTGTCATTGGGACAGTCGACGAATCGTAACAAGTGGCGAGGTGTTTATTGACATACACACCAATGGCTTGAGCAACACTTACAACTAAGTGAGCAACACTTAGTTCTAACATGATGCTACCACAGAGGCGAGTCTCATGTTCACTTGTGTTTCTTTCTTAACGCGACCTTCACCTGTTGCAGGTGTTGGAGACGTATGTATTACTGACAGATCCAACAGAACTGCACACACACACACACACACACACACACACACACACACACACACACACATACACACACACACACACACACACACACACACACACACACACATATCACGCCAGACCTGTCTCCTGCAGCACATATCAAGCGGATAACATCAGCGGCATATGCCAGGCTGGCCAACATACGAACGGCATTCAGAAACTTGTGTAAAGAATCATTCAGAACTTTGTATACCACATATGTCAGGCCAATCCTGGAGTATGCAGCCCCAGCATGGAGTCCATATCTAGTCAAGGATAAGACTAAACTGGAAAAGGTTCAAAGGTTTGCCACCAGACTAGTACCCGAGCTGAGAGGTATGAGCTACGAGGAGAGACTACGGGAATTAAACCTCACTTCGCTGGAAGACAGAAGAGTTAGGGGGGACATGATCACCACATTCAAGATTCTGAAGGGGATTGATAGGGTAGATAAAGACAGTCTATTTAACACAAGGGGAACACGCACAAGGGGACACAGGTGGAAACTGAGTGCCCAAATGAGCCACAGAGATATTAGAAAGAACTTTTTTAGTGTCAGAGTGGTTGACAAATGGAATGCATTAGGGGGTGATGTGGTGGAGGCTCACTCCATACACAGTTTCAAGTGTAGATATGACAGAGCCCGATAGGCTCAGGAATCTGTACACCTGTTGATTGACGGTTGAGAGGCGGGACCAAAGAGCCAGAGCTCAACCCCCGCAAACACAACTAGGTGAGTACAACTAGGTGAGTACAACTAGGTGAGTACAACTAGGCGAGTACACACACACACACACACACACACACACACACACACACACACACACACACACACACACACACACACACACACACACACACACTCACTCACTCACTCACTCACTCACCCACCCTCACCCCTCACGTTCCCACGCCTTACATTACCCCAAGACACCCCCCTACCCCTCCCCCTATACACAAACACCCCCGCACTCAACACACACACACACACACACACACACATACAAACACACACACACACACACACACATACAAACACACACACACACACACACACACGCACACGCACACATACAAACACACACACACACACACACACACACACACACACACACACACACACACACACACACACACACACGCGCGCGCGCACGCACACACGCACACACGCACACACATACAGAGAAGAGATAAGAGAAATCCGACATCTCTCAAATCTCTCCGACATAAGAGAAATCGGTTTTGAGGACCCAGTAGGAATGAGCGACCACAGTGTACTGGTGTTTGAGTACTTGATTGAAGAAGGGTTATTGAACTCGAGGAGGGATACCGAAACCAAAAGGTTAGCATACCGAAAGGGAAACTATGAGGGGATAAGAAAATTCCTAACAGATATAGCATGGGAAACAGAGCTCAGGGGAAAGACGGCCCAAGATATGATGGATTACATCACGCAGAAGTGCAAGGACGCAGCAAACAAGTTTGTCCCAGTCCAAAAGGAAAACAGAGAAATGAAGATGAGAAACCCATGGTTTAATCAAAGATGTAGGCTAGCTAAGCAGCAAAGTAAAAGGGCATGGAGAAACTATAGGAATAACAGGACACTGGAGAGCAGAGAAAGATACCAGAATGCCAGGAATGAATATGTCAGGATGAGAAGAGAGGCAGAAAGACAATACGAAAATGACATCGCAAGCAAGGCAAAGACTCAGCCTAAATTGTTGCATAGCCACATTAGGAGAAAAACAACAGTAAAGGAACAGGTTATGAGATTAAGGATAGGGGCGGAAGGATTCACTACAAATGACAAGGAAGTGTGTGAGGAATTGAATAAGAAATTCCAGGAGGTCTTCACCTTAGAACAAGGAGAAATTCCAGAGGTAAGTGAGGGAATAGCTAACCAGGAACCACTGGAAGAGTTTGAGATTACCAGTGGGGAAGTAAGGAAGTGTTTACTAGAGTTGGACGTGACGAAGGCTATAGGCCCAGATGGAATCTCCCCTTGGGTTCTAAAGGAAGGAGCAAGAGAACTGAGCCTACCACTCTCCATAGTGTATAACAAATCACTGGCAACAGGGGAACTGCCAGATATTTGGAAAGCAGCTAACGTAGTCCCGATATACAAGAAAGGGGATAGACAGGAGGCACTGAACTACAGGCCAGTGTCCCTAACCTGCATACCATGCAAGCTGATGGAGAAGATTGTGCGAAAAAACTAGTGGAGCATCTGGAGCGAAGGAACTTTGTAACACAGCATCAACATGGGTTCAGGGATGGCAGGTCCTGCCTCACAGGGTTACTTGAATTCTACGACTAGGCAACAAAAATAAGGCAAGAAAGAGAAGGGTGGGCAGACTGCATATTTTTGGATTGTCAGAAAGCCTTTGATACAGTACCACACAAGAGGCTAGTGCGAAAGTTGGAGATGCAGGCTGGAGTGAGAGGGAAGGTACTCCGGTGGATAGAGGAATACCTAAGCAACAGGAGACAACGAGTCTGTGTGAGGGGTGAGGCCTCAGATTGGCGAGACGTCACAAGTGGAGTCCCGCAGGGGTCAGTCCTTGGACCTATACTGTTTCTGGTATATGTAAATGATCTCCCAGAGGGTATAGATTCGTTCCTCTCAATGTTTGCCGACGATGCAAAAATTATGAGGAGGATTGAAACAGAGGATGATAGTAGGAGGCTACAAGATGACCTGGATAGACTGAGTGAATGGTCCAACAAATGGCTGTTGAAGTTCAACCCGAGTAAATGCAAAGTAATGAAACTAGGCAGTGGAAACAGGAGGCCAGGCACAGGATACAGAATAGGAGATGAAGTACTTAATGAAACAGACAGAGAGAAAGATCTAGGAGTTGATATCACACCAAACCTGTCTCCTGAAGCCCACATAAAGAGAATAACGTCTGCGGCATATGCGAGGCTGGTTAACATCAGAACGGCGTTCAGGAACCTGTGTAAGGAATCATTCAGAATCTTGTACACCACATATGTAAGACCAATCCTGGAGTATGCGGCCCCAGCATGGAGCCCGTACCTTGTCAAGCACAAGACGAAGCTGGAAAAAGTCCAAAGGTATGCTACTAGACTAGTCCCAGAACTAAGAGGCATGAGTTATGAGGAAAGGCTGCGGGAAATGCACCTCACGACACTGGAAGACAGAAGAGTAAGGGGGGACATGATCACAACCTACAAAATCCTCAGGGGAATCGACCGGGTAAACAAGGATGAACTATTCAACACTGGTGGGACGCGAACAAGGGGACACAGGTGGAAGCTGAGTACCCAAATGAGCCACAGAGACGTTAGAAAGAACTTTTTCAGTGTCAGAGTAGTTAGTAAATGGAATGCATTAGGAAGTGATGTGGTGGAGGCTGACTCCATACACAGTTTCAAATGTAGATATGATAGAGCCCAATAGGCTCAGGAATCTGTACACCAGTTGATTGACGGTTGAGAGGCGGGACCAAAGAGCCAGAGCTCAACCCCCGCAAGCACAATTAGGTGAGTACAATTAGGTGAGTACACACACACACACACACACACACACACACACACACACACACACACACACACACACACACACACACACACACACACACACACACACACACACACACACACACACACAGACAATTGGCTATGTCACAGCCACTGACCATGGCTGTGCAGGTGGTTTGGCAGGTGGATCACAGGCTGTCCGTATGTGGGACGTGAGTGGCGTCTTGGGTCAGTCTTGGCAAGGAGTAGACGTGTAGGGGCAGCGGTGGAGTGTGGTGTTGGTGGTCCGCATGAGGCCATCGTGTGAGACTTGACACAAGTGGTACTGGCGTCCTTCACTTCATGTGTGACACTGTGCGAGGACTACACACGTGCTAAACACACTCGTGACAGCACGTGGTAACGTGAGGTGGCTCATGTCACGTGGCACAGCTGGCGACACAGTAGACGGTGTGTGTGGCATAGTCTCAATCTCCCATGAACGGATAGCGTGGCAAAGTCTTTGTCTAACTGTGTCCGCTGTGCGCACGCCACTTGATCTATCGCTGGTCACATCCCACTGATCTGTCATTAGTCAAATCCCATTTAATCTCTTCCTGATCACATCTCATTTGATTTATTATTGGTCACATCCGCCTTGATATGCCGCTAGTCACATCCTCACCAAGATAATATTTGCTCACTCTACTTCTTGCCGAGAATACTCAACCGTTACGTGGTCTGTCCCGGGCTCAATACGGCTTAGGTTATCTGCTGGCGAACGAGTTCATATAAATGTTTGGCTCTGCCCGAGTAAATGGGATGTTTATGATAACGTGAAGCTTGACCCATGTAAGTGTTGGCATTATGGCGCCTCACTCTACGACTTGTGGAGGGGGGAGGCAGGTGCTGGCTTAGGAATGTTGGCGTGCGTACACACCCCTAGTGTGTTGACTCACCTTGACGGTGATGAATGGTGAGGGTGGGGTAGCGGGCCGCTCCAGGTAAGGAGGCTGCATCTGTTGAAGGCTGGCTTGACGTCACTATCCCAAGTATTACAAGATTGCACGCTCACACCGGCGCGCGCACGTAAAGACTCGCTCACTCCCTCGCGAAGGAGATGAAACAGAACCTGTAGGCCCAAAATAGATGAACACGAACACACACACACACACACACACACACACACACACACACACACACACACACACACACACACACACACACACACACACACACACACACGCGCGCGCGCACGCACTTGTGTCTAAATTATAATGATGCCTTTGACACTGCCACAATTCAACATTAGGATGATGAGAGACGCATCTTCTCCAACGGTGCTCGGAGACGACCTACCGGCTGTCATCAGTTGGCCAGCACAGTTACCAACGCACCAACACCGTGCACAAACTGCCTTGTCAGTAATGTACTGGTAATGATGTTCCACTGTATCAGTACCCGTCACATACGTGTCATGAACAGCCATCACTAAAGAGAGTGAAGGGAAATACAAAGCCAGATAAAGCTCCATATAACATTCCCAGGTGTAGTTAAGGTTCATGTATCACAATCTTTATAATGAAAGATTGTGAAGATCTTATTATATCAAATGAGATGTGAAAGTTTCGGACGAAGTGAAAAAAGACAAATCACAAATACTCAAAAGGAAGGGAAGGGAACTAACAAGGGGAAAGCGCCAAGCCATTATGACTATATAGCACTGGGAAGGGGTCAGGATAAGGATTTGGGATGGGACGGGGGGGAAGGAATGGTGCACAACCACTTGTGGACGGTCGGGGATTGAACGCCGACCCGTATGAACACTCAAAAGGAACAGAAGAAATTGTATTAAGAGCCATGATGCGTTTAAAACTGAGAACTGTATGGAGGAGCACCAGTCCTTCACCTGAGTGTCAGTATTACCAGAGTTAGTCAAGAAATCTTTACTGCAGGCCAGGGGCGAGATTCACGAAAGCACTTACAAACCTGTACATCTTTTCTCAATCTTTGGCGGCTTTGTTTACAATTATTAAACAGTTAATGAGCTCCGAAGCACCAGGAGGCTGTTTATAACAATAACAACAGTTGATTGGCAAGTTTTCATGCTTGTAAACTGTTTAATAAATGTAACCAAAGCCGTCAAAGATTGACGAAAGATGTACACGTTCGTAAGTGCTTTCGTGAATCTGGCTCCAGGTCCCAAGTTTACACAGTAAAATATCAACATACTGGAGTGAACGATATGGAAGGAAATACAAAATAGAACCAGTGAAGAGCAGAGGTGCCATAGGCACCATCAGAGAACACTGTATGAACATCAAAGGTCAATGGCTGTTCAATGTTCTCCCAGCATGCATAAGAAATATGGCCGGAACAAAAGTGAACTTGTAAAATAAAAATAAAAATTTACACTTTCCTTCAAGAATTGCCAGACCAATCGGGATGTAGTGGGCCTGCGGGCCGCTTCAAGCAACAGGCTGACGGACCAAGTTATCGCAAGTCAAGCCTGGCCCGAGCAGGGCTGGAGAGGTGTAACACCTACCACCAGATCCCACTATAGGTATACTCAGGTATACCTGTAGGCTGGTAACTGCAGGCGACGAATCTCCTAACACTGAGTTCTCACTCAACTTGTAAACTCTTTCTTTCTTGACCGGAAGCGCTTTTCTTAAATGTTTTAGAATTATAGTATTCAAAAGGAATTAGTAGCGTATAGCTAGCTCTAAGGAGGATTAATAGTGACTTCATGAGTATATGTAACCCCTGCCTGTACTATTCTACATTTCTGTTATGTTCTTTGCACACACAATCTTATGAATAAACAATGATTGATTGTGAATGTAGCGTAGCGGTTAGCGCAGTCGCTTTACAACCCAAGGATCCCGGGTTCGATGTCCACTCAAGACGAGACCTTTAGGTACATTTCCTTACACCTGATTGTCTCTCTCTTTCACTTAGCAGTAAATATGTTCTTAGAGAATTTAGGTAACAGTTGTGGGTTGTATCCTGAGATCAGTCTTTGGTCTTAAGGAACCTTGATAAGTCCAAGAGGCTTCCTGTCCCTGACTATGGGAAGACCAGAACCATTATATTAGTGAATGTCCAATTATTTATGACTTAAGACCAAATGACATTATATTCCTCGAGCTTTTAATGAATTCATTCACGTATGATTTGAAGGAAGGATTTTTCCATGAATGCTCATCACTTATAATAATGCAAATTGTGTAATTAGTTGATTGATTGATGAAGGTTAAGTCACCACAAGAGGCGGCACGGGCATGAATAGCCCCGTAGGTGGAAGGTGTTCGGAGTGAATGTGATCTTTGGTGGCGTAACATGTTGTATGTCTGAGCCCCTCACCGTAGCCTTGCCTAATCAAGGCGAACTTCCTCTTACATTGGTTCGAAGCCAGCTTGTCAGGTGTTAAATTAACGCCCCCATTACCATCATTATGAATAATAAGCATTATCATGCGCAATAAGTCAGTCTGTTGCAGCCCATTATTTTGACTAAGAGTGTGAGGGAGATGTGAGGTCATGACCTCTGGGTGACACCCTCAACCACACAGTGGTGCCATGTCTAAATGAGGCCCATTGTTGCCATGTCTGCCACTAGGAATGAGGCCTTGTAGAATGCCATAGTTTTTATTGGCTCTAAGGAAAAGCCTTCAAACCCCCATTAGTATGGGGGAGCTTGGCACTTGTCCAGGAGTACCAAGCACTTAGTGCCACAAGTCAGCAGGGCAAAAGACCCATTACTTCAATGGTCAGACACTAGTGCCTATAACACTGTGGGCCACAGACACTGGTCCACTGGCCCACAAAAACTGTGGGCCTGCGGGCCGCTCCAAGCAACAGCCTAGTGGACCAAACTCTCACAAGTTTTCGGGCCGGGCTTGGGGAGTAGAACTCCCAGAACCCCATCAAGCAGGAATCAATCGGGTATAAAGCCGTGCATCAGTTAATTCAGACAATCGTTGATAACCGAGACGTTTGTAACACGCAAGAAGATGAAGAATATGACGTTCTTCTGCTGTCAAGGAGTATGTCAAACTCCTTTACAGGAGAAGAGTGTGGCGGTGTGAGTAGCAACATAGTCGAGAGTGACAGTAGCAGCTGCAGCACACGTCAAGTAGCAAGCCGCCTTGAGGGGTGTACTCTTCTCACTCCGTCACTCACCTGACTCAGTCACTCATCATTTACTTGTTGCTGCTGCCTCATACAATGCAACGGAATGTGTGTAGAGGCTGCTATAGCACGCGTGGTGAGAGTGGATGAGTACAGGTGCAGACTATAAGTACCAGTGTTATTGTGAGCGTAGTGCTCCTGTGTTGAACCTTAGCGTTCACTCACAATGAACCTGGTGCTCTTACTGCCACAGGCGGCACCAGTGAGGACTGAGCATCCTCCGCCAGCAATATTTGACAACATTAAACACTTACCTTGCCAGGGAGGTGATAGTTCACACTGATGCACCAAGTTTAGCATTCGTCACAACGTACAAAATACAAAGTCCATTGTAGTAATCACTATAAACTTATTGTTTACTAATACCTCTAGATTTATATTTATGGTCATTTACTCTGATCCAAAACTATTCTCAACAAATTTTGATGCCAGAGTCATCGGCTATGGAATCCCTCTTGAAGGCTAATGTTGAAGGCCAGACTAATAGACGTTTGACTGTTACTTACCTGCTTGATACCTGCTTGATGGGGTTCTGGGAGTTCTTCTACTCCCCAAGCCCGGCCCGAGGCCAGGCTTGACTTGTGAGAGCTTGGTCCACCAGGCTGTTGCTTGGAGCGGCCCGCAGGCTCTACTGATCATTGTACTTATTGCACGGGTTGAATCGTGCATAAAGAGGCACAAGGCGTTTTGCCTAAGACTGGTCTTAGCTGTCCCTTACGCCTGCAGATAAGTCTAATGTAATGCGGACAGCAGATGCCTAGTCGAGCCTGGCCTCGGGCCGGGCTTGGGGAGTAGAAGAACTCCCAGAACCCCATCAACCAGGTATCAAGCAGATGGTTACCCTCCGGAGCCCTGTATGAGAGTGATGATAACTCTCTGGTACAGTCGAGAAAACGGCTAGAGTTGGGCACACGGGTATTAGAAGATGCCCTCCTAGAGTATCAAGAACTTGCTAGTGCACGCTAGTAGACTTGCTTCGTTCCACCTATGACGAATCATCGTGCAAGATGGGCGTATTAGGTGACCGTTGCAGACGCGTGACCTGCACAGTGTAACTCTTGATATGGCTTGCAGCAGCACCCAAGGTTTCTTAATGAGTTACAAGTGTGTGGCGATGATCTTAATTTAATGTCTCAAGGACATCTTGACTATGTGCTCGACAAAATATGTTGCGGGAGTTGAGCTTCGGCTCTTCGGTGATGCCTCTCAGTTGTCAATCAACTGGTGCATAGATTTCAGAGACTGTTGGGCTCTAATATCTATATTACAGCGGCAGACGGGTCAATGTCTCCTTCTCCACTACTACTGCTTCTTATTTTCTGCAATTGCTCGTCGTCCTTGTACTTCCTTTCCTTCATCTTCTTTTTCTTCCTCCAGATCTTTATCCGCCAATATTAAGGAGCACAAAACAGATGCTGCGAACGCTGTGCACATCTGGAGACCTCTCTTAAAGGTCATCGCCTTAACTCCTCTCTTAAGTGTGTGAACATTACAAGCACAAGAAGGCTTTAGTTCAAGTTGCAAAATACTTCATAGGTTATGTTTGTGGGGAGATGGGGAGGGTGATCAGTGTCTGACGCTTTATTCCCACGGGGCCACCGTGCCCCTGGTGCCAGGCAGCGCCAGGGGCCTCCCTGGTGCCACAAGGGAAGGCTAAGCAGGGGGAAGTGTGTGATGTAGCGGCTGCCAATCGTTCCCGTGTTTATCTCCACACATCTGCCACCGGAAATGGCGCCTGCTGTGTTTTGACTCCCCGCCCTCTCTTCCTCCGCGCCTTCCCTCCCACCACGCCCTCCAGCCGCCCACCACGCCCGCCAGCTGCCCACCACGCCCGCCAGCCGCCCACCACGCCCGCCAGCCGCCCACCACGCCCTCCAGCCGCCCACCACGCCCGCCAGCCGCCCACCACGCCCGCCAGCTGCCCACCACGCCCGCCAGCTGCCCACCACGCCCGCCAGCCGCCCACCACGCCCGCCAGCCGCCCACCACGCCCGCCAGCCGCCCACCACGCCCATCTACTTTGTCCTTTCAACAGATTCCGAGAAGTTGTTTTGGTAGACTCTGAGAGCTTGTGTTGGGAACAGGTCCTGAGAGCTTGTGCTTGAAGGTGGCTACTGCTGGGGGGTGGCTGAGAGCTGGTGCTGGGGGGGTGGCTGAGAGCTGGTGCTGGGGGGAGGGGTGGCTGAGAGCTGGTGCTGGGGGGGGGTGGCTGAGAGCTGGTGCTGGGGGGGGGTGGCTGAGAGCTGGTGCTGGGGGGGGGTTGACTGAGAGCTGGTGCTGGGGGGGGGGGTGACTGAGAGCTGGTGCTGGGGGAGGGGGTGGCTGAGAGCTGGTGCTGGGGGAGGGGGTGGCTGAGAGCTGGTGCTGGGGGAGGGGGTGGCTGAGAGCTGGTGCTGGGGGTGGTAGAGGCTATAATGAACCAGGACATAACATTAGGAAGGAGGAACTATGATATCTTGTAAGTTATATTTAGCACCAACCTCTCAACTTCCAGCCCACCGCCCACCAAAGGGGGGGGGGGGTAGTGGTTGTACTTGCTTATCGGTGCAAGTGAGCTTTAGCTCTTGGTTCCCCCCTTACTCGCCTTGTTCTACCAATTGCGTTATAATTGAACTATTATGGCGTTCGAATTTCCACAACCTCCGCTTTCAATGCTTTCCTTTTGTTGACTACTTGTACAGAGTGCGATCGAGTATTTCCGTATATTTCTTATATTATATTTCTAATATTTAATAATTTAACTATTCCTCCAGTCGACTTCATTTGCGTTTACAGCTTCCACCTTTGTCTTCTTGTCGTACTTTCTTTAAATTGAAAGAGGGTACCTTTGTGTACCTTGTCTACTCCTTCAGTATCTTGTATGTTGTGATCATATTCCGTTTTCTCTCTTCTCTAGGATTGAGAGCTTTAACCTATCCACGAAGCTTAACCTTCTTAGTTCTGGCACTAATATATTTGCAAACCTCTTCATTTTTCGAATTGCATTAATGCGTCATACTAGGTGTATTCCAGGCCGGTGCTGCATATTCCAGTATTGGTCTAACTCTGACTGTGTGAACATTGCCTTGAAAAAGTATTGGTTCTGGTATTTAAATGCAATTTTAATATTTGCCAGCATCGCATGTGCTGCTGATGTTACTCTCTATGTCTGCCTCCGTTTATAGTGGAATTATTTACCTGCTTGATACCTGAATTTACCCGAGGGCCACCATCTCACTAGTGGCCTCGACGGTGACAGGAAGCCGGTTGCTTGTCAAAGATCCCCCAACTTGTCCTGATGATTTTATCCAACTGGATTTTTTTATTATAGTCACTCCCAAATCTTTCTCTCTTTACAGTTTCTATAATTCTGTCCCTTGTGGTGCAGATACCTTCCTTGAGGTCATCTTGAGATGATTTCGGGGCTTAGTGTCCCCGCGGCCCGGTCCTCGACCAGACCTCCTTTTTGTTCTTCTCTTACACTTAAGACCTCTTACACTCTCCCAGGAAGCAGCCCGTAGCAACTGTCTGACTCCCAGGTACCTATTTACTGCTAGGTGAACAGGGGCATCAGGGTGGAAGAAACATTTTGCCCATTTGTCTCCGCCTCCACCGGGGATCGAACCCGGAACATCAGGACTACGAATCCGAAGCGCTGTCCACTCAGCTGTCAGGCGCACAAGGTGGGATCGTAAATACAATTGGGTAAAATAAGATATTTTAAAAATATAAACTCAACAGTGGAATTATAAAACTGAGGCTACAGGCTTGAGGGACTTAGCGGGGAGTAAGCTTAGATAGTGTGGGTGGTGGTGGGGGGAGATGAATGGAGGAGGGGGGGGGGTCGGGGGGGGTCGGGGGGGGGCCAAGCAAAAAGCGGTGTGTGGGCTGAGACCCGCATACTCTGGTGAAATCGAGAAGCTGAGATGAGATGTGTTAAATAAACTGTGAGAGTGGTGTCTGGAGGCGGTGATGTGTGTGTGGTGGGAGGTGGGGGGCTGTTTGTTGAGCTCGTACCCCCTACACACTCTCCCAGGGACAACTTGGTGGTGTTGGCGGCCCTCACTAATGTTGGTGGTCGTGCTCCTCCCCGGAGCCGCGCCTTCAAGGACCTGGGAACCATTCACCCCCACCACACAACCCTCAACCTTCCCCCTCCCTCACACAACCCTCAACCCCCCCACACACAACCCTCAACCCCACACACACAACCCTCAACCCCCCACACACACAACCCTCAACCCCCCACACACAACCCTCAACCCCCCACACACAACCATCAACCCCCCACACACAACCATCAACCCCCCACACACAACCATCAACCCCCCACACACAACCCTCAACCCCACACACACAACCCTCAACCCCACACACACAACCCTCAACCCCACACACACAACCCTCAACCCCCCACACACAACCCTCAACCCCCCACACACAACCATCAACCCCCCACACACAACCATCAACCCCCCACACACAACCATCAACCCCACACACACAACCCTCAACCCCACACACACAACCCTCAACCCCCCACACACAACCCTCAACCCCCCACACACAACCATCAACCCCCCACACACAACCCTCAACCCCACACACACAACCCTCAACCCCCCACACACAACCATCAACCCCACACACACAACCATCAACCCCACACACACAACCATCAACCCCCCACACACAACCCTCAACCCCCCACACACAACCCTCAACCCCACACACACAACCCTCAACCCCACACACACAACCCTCAACCCCACACACACAACCATCAACCCCCCACACACAACCCTCAACCCCCCACACACAACCATCAACCCCCCACACACAACCATCAACCCCCCACACACAACCCTCAACCCCACACACAACCCTCAACCCCACACACACAACCCTCAACCCCACACACACAACCCTCAACCCCCCACACACAACCATCAACCCCCCACACACAACCCTCAACCCCACACACACAACCCTCAACCCCCCACACACAACCCTCAACCCCCCACACACAACCCTCAACCCCCCACACACAACCCTCAACCCCACACACACAACCCTCAACCCCACACACACAACCCTCAACCCCCCACACACAACCATCAACCCCCCACACACAACCCTCAACCCCACACACACAACCCTCAACCCCACACACACAACCCTCAACCCCACACACACAACCCTCAACCCCCCACACACAACCCTCAACCCCCCACACACAACCATCAACCCCACACACACAACCATCAACCCCACACACACAACCATCAACCCCCCACACACAACCCTCAACCCCCCACACACAACCCTCAACCCCACACACACAACCCTCAACCCCCCACACACAACCCTCAACCCCACACACACAACCCTCAACCCCACACACACAACCCTCAACCCCACACACACAACCCTCAACCCCCCACACACGTCCTCAAAGCGACGCCCCGACACCTACGCTAGGTGTTAGGGACGGGGGTGGACTAGAACACTCTCGTTCATGATAGTGGGGATCATATTACTTAAGGTAAATGTTAGGTTAAACTTACACTGCCGCCAGCAGTCACAGTTACCACACTCGAAGACTTTCCAGGTGTCAACAGATGTCATCAGCGACTACATAAACATGACCCTCTTGACTTTCTCTTCAAGACGGGTCCTGAAGGTAAGCAAGGGAGGATGCTGGCTCTGGGGAGGGACTCATCTCACGGAGAGAAAGAAGTAGACGTGGGCGGAAATGGGCTCTATAGCCTCTCAAAAACCTCTCCTCAAACCTCTCCAAAATTTACTTTCCTAAGCCAGTTACAGCACTGATGACAGTTACATAATGTTAAACTATGGAACTAACTCGTCAGTGTTATAATTTACTTAACCAAACGAACTTTAAGGTTCAGTCTCTGAACCAGTTATATGCCTCTGTAACCTGTTCCACTACCCCCTCCGAGAATGGGGTGCATAATGAATGAACCACAGTCACAAAGAGACATATATTTAGGTATTCTAAGAGGCCTCTTAAGAGGTAGGATGGTGTGTCATGCACGGACTGAGTCTGGTCTGCAGCGGTCAAGGTCAGGTGGAATGTGAGGACATCTTGTAGGAACCCCCAATGAATGACATAGGATGCTCCAGGTACCCCATGTCACTTGGTCGAAAATCTATAATTGGGCTTTTATTAATATTCGGTTGAGGCGTGTTTCTCCTCTCTCATTTAGACGGAAGTCACAAGTGGAGTGGATGGGAGAGGCGTTACCTCCCGTTATCCGTTTACTTAACAGAGCTTATCTATCTAACGGTGACAACGGGTAGGTGACGTCTGGCACTTTATGCCAGAGAGATCCCTATTCCAGCCGAAATACCCGTTGTTAGTCACGCCTTGTACTGCCCGTATATATATATATATATATATATATATATATATATATATATATATATAGTTCTTAGTGCTAAGTTTTGATTTTTATTTGTATATATACAAGAGTTTACATTCTTGTTACAGCCACTGGCACGCGTAGCGTTTCGGGCAGGTCCTTAATGTTAATTTTCCCTGGAATACGGACCCGCCAAGTTGTTAAACAACCAGGTACCCATTCACTGCTGGGTGAATAGAGGCGTAGAATTAAAGATTGGCGTCTAGTCAATCCTTCCCAGCCACGATACGAACCCAGGACAAATCGCTCGGGAACCGCAGGGCGGGTGTTTTACCACTGCGCCGCGGGGGTCAAGTATTATACCTTATTATAACATTGTAATATTGTTATACTGTTATAATAAGTTATAAAAATGTTATTAAGTTATTACCTGTGGTTGTCACCATTAATGGTATGGATATTGGGGCACAGGGCCTAGTGTCGTGCTTGTGGTAGTTGTGGTCGTGCTTGTGGTAGATGTGGTCGTGCTTGTGGTAGTTGTGGTCGTGCTTGTGGTAGTTGTGGTCGTGCTTGTGGTAGTTGTGGTCGATCTTGTGGTAGATATGGTCGTGCTTGTGGTAGTTGTGGTCGTGCTTGTGGTAGTTGTGGTCGTGCTTGTGGTAGTTGTGGTCGATCTTGTGGTAGATATGGTCGTGCTTGTGGTAGTTGTGGTAGTTGTGGTCGTGCTTGTGGTAGTTGTGGTCGTGCTTGTGGTAGTTGTGGTCGTGCTTGTGGTAGTTGTGGTCGATCTTGTGGTAGATATGGTCGTGCTTGTGGTAGATATGGTCGTGCTTGTGGTAGTTGTGGTCGTGCTTGTGGTAGTTGTGGTCGTGCTTGTGGTAGTTGTGGTCGTGCTTGTGGTAGTTGTGGTCGTGCTTGTGGTAGTTGTGGTCGATCTTGTGGTAGATATGGTCGTGCTTGTGGTAGTTGTGGTAGTTGTGGTCGTGCTTGTGGTAGTTGTGGTCGTGCTTGTGGTAGTTGTGGTCGTGCTTGTGGTAGTTGTGGTCGTGCTTGTGGTAGTTGTGGTCGTAGTTGTGGTCGTGCTTGTGGTAGTTGTGGTCGTGCTTGTGGTAGTTGTGGTCGTGCTTGTGGTAGTTGTGGTCGTGCTTGTGGTAGTTGTGGTCGTGCTTGTGGTAGTCGTGCTTATGGTAGATGTGATGGTAAGGGTCAATATCTATCAGTATGTTATGTCAGGCTTCGTCTCTCGCGCCATCGTGCTGTAACAGGTTACGTTACAGGGCTCCAGATGTTCCCTAGAGCACAACTCGTTACGGGTTTACATCCAGGTGTCCAGTTATTGCCGGGCTGGGAGGGAGGGAAAGGGGGGCGGGGGTTGTTATGATGTTGCTTGTATGAGGCTTCTAAGTGTTCAGTCGGTATGCTAACTACCGGCACTCTTGTTTATACCCGCCGTCACCGTCGGTCCTTACAGTAAAACAACGATCACCTTGGTCCGTCATACCCTCCAACACCCGCCAACACCTGCCAACACCCGCCAGCAACACCCGCCAGCAACACCCGCCAGCAACACCCGCCAGCAACACCCGCCAGCAACACCCGCCAGCAACACCCGCCAGCAACACCCGCCACCAGCACCCGCCACCAACACCCGCCACCAACACCCGCCACCAACACCCGCCACCAACACCCGCCACCAACACCCGCCACCAACACCCGCCACCGCTACCCTAGGCCAGGTTTGAGGAGTAGAACTCTGGCAAGCAAGAGATATATAAGAACCATCATGGCTATTGGTCTGACACTTCTATTCACTCTGGTGGTGCTACCGGGTAAAGTTTTGGCATCCATGGTTACTATCTTGGCACTTGGGGTTACTGTTGGGTCACAGGTGTGGCACTTGTGGTTAAAGTGCCACTATAACAGTTTAGTCTTGCACCTGGAGGCACTCAGCTGGGCCAATTGTCACCTTGGCAGTAGTGCCACGGCTGCACGTGATTATTGCCTTATTAAGGTTGGCGTTTGAGGCGCCGGGCCAGAGTGAATACTTTTGGCTTCTGTAGGGGGTGGCGGACCTGCCTCTGTGTACTGGGGCAGGGGTGGAAGACCTGCCTCTGTGTACTGGGGCAGGGGTGGAAGACCAGCCTCTGTGTACTGGGGCAGGGGTGGAAGACCTGCCTCTGTGTACTGGGACAGGGGTGGAAGACCAGCCTCTGTGTACTCTGGCAGGGGTGGAAGACCTGCCTCTGTGTACTGGGGCAGGGGTGGAAGACCTGCCTCTGTGTACTGGGGCAGGGGTGGAAGACCTGCCTCTGTGTACTCTGGCAGGGGTGGAAGACCTGCCTCTGTGTACTGTGGCAGGGGTGGAAGACCTGCCTCTGTGTACTCTGGCAGGGGTGGAAGACCTGCCTCTGTGTACTGTGGCAGGGGTGGAAGACCTGCCTCTGTGTACTGGGGCAGGGGTGGAAGACCTGCCTCTGTGTACTCTGGCAGGGGTGGAAGACCTGCCTCTGTGTACTGTGGCAGGAGTGGAAGACCTGCCTCTGTGTACTGGGGCAGGGGTGGCAGACCTGCCTCTGTGTACTGTGGCAGGGGTGGAAGACCTGCCTCTGTGTACTGGGGCAGGAGTGGAAGACCTGCCTCTGTGTACTGTGGCAGGAGTGGAAGACCTGCCTCTGTGTACTGGGGCAGGGGTGGCAGACCTGCCTCTGTGTACTGTGGCAGGGGTGGAAGACCTGCCTCTGTGTACTGGGGCAGGGGTGGAAGACCTGCCTCTGTGTACTGTGGCAGGAGTGGAAGACCTGCCTCTGTGTACTGGGGCAGGGGTGGCAGACCTGCCTCTGTGTACTGTGGCAGGGGTGGAAGACCTGCCTCTGTGTACTGTGGCAGGAGTGGAAGACCTGCCTCTGTGTACTGTGGCAGGGGTGGAAGACCTGCCTCTGTGTACTGTGGCAGGGGTGGAAGACCTGCCTCTGTGTACTGTGGCAGGGGTGGAAGACCTGCCTCTGTGTACTGTGGCAGGGGTGGAAGACCTGCCTCTGTGTACTGTGGCAGGGGTGGAAGACCTGCCTCTGTGTACTGGGGCAGGGGTGGAAGACCTGCATCTGTGTACTGTGGCAGGGGTGGAAGACCTGCCTCTGTGTACTGTGGCAGGGGTGGAAGACCTGCCTCTGTGTACTGTGGCAGGGGTGGAAGACCTGCCTCTGTGTACTGGGGCAGGGGTGGAAGACCTGCCTCTGTGTACTCTGGCAGGGGTGGAAGCCACCTGCATATCTTGTAAACAAAGGGAAGTGTGGTACTCCAGTGTGGAGGCGGGAGGACCAGGGGATAACGGGCCAGCAGGGCGGTCACTGGCTGGTGCGCCGCCAGGAAGAAGCGACCAGCTACACCAGACGCTGGCTCGCCTGTACCCATCTATTTCTGCTTGCAAGACGCGTGTGCGCGCGCAAGCATTCGCGCTAGTGCATGTGTCTTCTGTTGACTTGTTTGTGTGTAGAGAGGAGCACGGGGGGGGGGGGGCGGGCATGGTGGGGGGGGGAGCTGGGTGTGGTCATGCGTTTTGTCCGTAATGTTGCTTGCTGTGCGCTGCTGATGCTGATAGTACGGACACGGATGTTCGTGTCTTGACCGTGCTTGCTGTTGTAATAGGCGGTGCCTCACGAAATCATGTCTTAGCCTGTCTTTTGAATCGCAATAAAATCTGTCATGAAGAAACTCGAAGATTGCAGTGTAAAATTCAATTAACATACGTAGCAATTCTTTCAGAATTGCATGCAAGCTTTGAAGCCTTCTCAAACATTCTATTAGACTAGAAATGAGCACAATTATTGCACACTAAGTGAACATCAGAGGTCCACGACTCAACATCCTGCCAGCAGGTATGAGAAATGTTGCTGGCATCAAGGTTGAAAGAGGAGGCAACGCCTGCAGGCTGCAAGCACAAATTGTCTCGCAAACATTAAAAACTTTCCAACACTACCACAGGTAAACACAGGTGTTAGCCTGGCGGCCTACCAGCCTGGGAAGGGGGGGTGGTTATTAAGTCCACTACCAGCCCTTCCTCCTAATATAATAGTACTCATAGCAACTATTTGGTCGAAAGTATTAAAATGGATTATTGCAGCCGACAGTGTTCACAATTTGTATAGGTCTATATTAGGCCTAAGATAGCATATAATAGGACTAAAATTGCTTGGGCAGGTTACGTTAATTTCTTGAATTAAATTTTCAGTTTTCTTTGTATGTTTTTTTGGGGTATTTAAATAATACAAAAATGTGAACTTTTGGGTTTAACAGTTCATTTATGTACGTTTACAAATTATTGCTACAAGTCCAGGGTCCCATATAACGTCCGTCTCCAGCAAGTCCAGGGTCCCATATAACGTCCGTCTCCAGCAAGTCCAGGGTCCCATATAACGTCCGTCTCCAGCAAGTCCAGGGTCCCATATAACGTCCGTCTCCAGCAAGTCCAGGGTCCCATATTATGACCGTCTCCAGCAAGTCCAGGGTCCCATATAACGTCCGTCTCCAGCAAGTCCAGGGGCCCATATTATGACCGTCTCCAGCAAGTCCAGGGTCCCATATGACGTCCGTCTCCAGCAAGTCCAGGGTCCCATATTATGACTCCAGCAAGTCCAGGATCCCATATTATGACTCCAGCAAGTCCAGGATCCCATATTATGACTCCAGCAAGTCCAGGGTCCCATATTATGACTCCAGCAAGTCCAGGGTCCCATATTATGACTCCAGCAAGTCCAGGGTCCCATATTATGACTCCAGCAAGTCCAGGGTCCCATATTATGACTCCAGCAAGTCCAGGGTCCCATATTATGACTCCAGCAAGTCCAGGATCCCATATTATGACTCCAGCAAGTCCAGGGTCCCATATTATGACTCCAGCAAGTCCAGGGTCCCATATTATGACTCCAGCAAGTCCAGGGTCCCATATTATGACTCCAGCAAGTCCAGGGTCCCATATTATGACTCCAGCAAGTCCAGGGTCCCATATTATGACTCCAGCAAGTCCAGGGTCCCATATTATGACTCCAGCAAGTCCAGGGTCCCATATTATGACCTTGCACAAGCAACTTTCTCTTAACTTTTATTACCCCTGTCAAGTGAACTTTCACTTGGGTCGGGTCGGTCAGTCAGTCATGTTAGCTGAAGAGTCACTTTCACCCTGAGTGGTTTAATGGTGATTATTCTCTCAGGTCCCATGGAGGGGGTTGTCGGTGTGTGTCGGTTGTCGGGGTTGTCGGTGTGTGTCGAGGTTGTCGGTGTGTCGGGGTTCTCGATTAACTAAAATGGTTTATTATAGTAAATATATCATACACTACGAGCCTCATTTCATGATTCATTTCAGAGTATCAAGATCAACAACATTCTCACCTTGTACTGCTATTCTTAATAATTCCTCCCGAATTCCTTGTCCCGTTTTCCTGTTGACCATCTCTGTTGTCCTCCACAACAGACGTAGACGAGACACTGTTGGCATGTGGTCACATCACAGTCAATACCACCTATACGCTGTTGTGATCACTATCTCGAATAGTTAATGATCATACTCTGAGGGTGTTGACCCCTCTGGTATAATATCCCGCGGGGACATAGTGACTCTGGCTTTTGCCGTTGTGCTGTTGTGGGGGAGACTTTATGTTCACTTTTATTGTGGAATATTTTGTTGCTGGTACAGGCGGGGTGTTCACCCCTTGGTGGGTGTGTAGGTGTGAGGGGCCCCTCCGAGTGTGGGTGTGTAGGTGTGAGGGCCCCTCCGAGTGTGGGTGTGTAGGTGTGAGGGCCCCTCCGAGTGTGGGTGTGTAGGTGTGAGGGCCCCTCCTTGTGTGTGTGTGTGTAGGTGTGAGGGCCCCCTCCTCCTGTGTGTGTGTAGGTGTGAGGGCCCCCTCCTCCTGTGTGTGTGTGTGTGTAGGTGTGAGGGCCCCTCCGTGTGTGTGTGTGTAGGTGTGAGGGCCCCTCCGTGTGTGTGTAGGTGTGAGGGCCCCTCCTCCTGTGTGTGTGTAGGTGTGAGGGCCCCCTCCTCCTGTGTGTGTGTAGGTGTGAGGGCCCCCTCCTCCTGTGTGTGTGTGTGTAGGTGTGAGGGCCCCCTCCTCCTGTGTGTGTGTGTAGGTGTGAGGGCCCCCTCCTCCTGTGTGTGTGTAGGTGTGAGGGCCCCCTCCTCCTGTGTGTGTGTGTAGGTGTGAGGGCCCCTCCTCCTGTGTGTGTGTAGGTGTGAGGGCCCCCTCCTCCTGTGTGTGTGTAGGTGTGAGGGCCCCCTCCTCCTGTGTGTGTGTAGGTGTGAGGGCCCCCTCCTCCTGTGTGTGTGTAGGTGTGAGGGCCCCCTCCTCCTGTGTGTGTGTAGGTGTGAGGGCCCCCTCCTCCTGTGTGTGTGTGTGTGTGTAGGTGTGAGGGCCCCCTCCTCCTGTGTGTGTGTAGGTGTGAGGGCCCCTCCGAGTGTGGGTGTGTAGGTGTGTAGGTGTGAGGGCCCCCTCCTCCTGTGTGTGTGTAGGTGTGAGGGCCCCTCCTCCTGTGTGTGTGTAGGTGTGAGGGCCCCCTCCTCCTGTGTGTGTGTAGGTGTGAGGGCCCCCTCCTCCTGTGTGTGTGTGTAGGTGTGAGGGCCCCCTCCTCCTGTGTGTGTGTAGGTGTGAGGGCCCCCTCCTCCTGTGTGTGTGTGTAGGTGTGAGGGCCCCTCCTCCTGTGTGTGTGTAGGTGTGAGGGCCCCCTCCTCCTGTGTGTGTGTAGGTGTGAGGGCCCCCTCCTCCTGTGTGTGTGTAGGTGTGAGGGCCCCCTCCTCCTGTGTGTGTGTAGGTGTGAGGGCCCCTCCTCCTGTGTGTGTGTGTGTGTAGGTGTGAGGGCCCCCTCCTCCTGTGTGTGTGTAGGTGTGAGGGCCCCCTCCTCCTGTGTGTGTGTGTAGGTGTGAGGGCCCCCTCCTCCTGTGTGTGTGTGTAGGTGTGAGGGCCCCCTCCTCCTGTGTGTGTGTAGGTGTGAGGGCCCCCTCCTCCTGTGTGTGTGTAGGTGTGAGGGCCCCCTCCTCCTGTGTGTGTGTAGGTGTGAGGGCCCCCTCCTCCTGTGTGTGTGTAGGTGTGAGGGCCCCCTCCTCCTGTGTGTGTGTGTAGGTGTGAGGGCCCCCTCCTCCTGTGTGTGTGTAGGTGTGAGGGCCCCCTCCTCCTGTGTGTGTGTAGGTGTGAGGGCCCCCTCCTCCTGTGTGTGTGTAGGTGTGAGGGCCCCCTCCTCCTGTGTGTGTGTAGGTGTGAGGGCCCCCTCCTCCTGTGTGTGTGTAGGTGTGAGGGCCCCTCCTTGTGTGTGTGTGTAGGTGTGAGGGCCCCCTCCTCCTGTGTGTGTGTAGGTGTGAGGGCCCCTCCTCCTGTGTGTGTGTGGGGGGGGGGTGAGGAGGGAAGATCAGTTCACCTTGATAGTTGTGTAAAGCCTCAGTAGGTGAGGAGTGATTACGGGCTCACCATAGCCCGTGCTACATGGACGTTTCGTTCTGAGTAGGTACATCTAAAATAACAGAGGTGAGTGAGGCCATAACAAACCGTAGGCAGGCTGGCTGGCTGGCTGGCTGGCTGGCTGGCTGGCTGGCTGGCTGGCTGGCTGGCTGGCTGGCTGGCTGGCTGGCAGGCAGGCAGGCAGGCAGGCAGGCTGGCTGGCAGGCAGGCAGGCTGGCTGGCTGGCTGGCTGGCTGGCTGGCTGGCTGGCTGGCTGGCTGGCTGGCAGGCAGGCAGGCAGGCAGGCAGACATACACTGTATGTGATGCAACTATATAACCTGAGCTTGTAAAAGCATCTTAATCACCTTCAGTGGTTAAGTGCTTAATAACACATTAGTTTCTCTACCAGATATCTCACCCTGTCAGAGTAGGAGAGACATAAATGTGTGTGTGTGTGTGTGTGTGGCTGCACGGGCAGCATTTTACGTGAGATTATTTAAATATTCGAATTGTGATGGTTGGTGTGTGATCTGAGCGGTAATGTCCGAGGTATACGTTACGTCTTTCCTTCTGAAATTTATCACAATTTGTATTGTTAAAATAATATTTTTCATTTATGGTTGTCATAAGATTTTTATAACTTATATATATTATATAATATATATATATATATATATATATATATATATATATATATATATATATATATATATATATATATATATATATATATATATATATATATATATATATATTCACAAGAGGGCCACTAACACACTAGTGGCCTCGACGAGGACAAAGCCGACGGCTTGTCAAAGGCGTCTCAATTTGGCGTGATAATTTTTTCCAGCTGGATTTTAAAATGTAAGTATTTCGGCATTTACAGAATAGTCGGGTAGGCGGTTCCATGAGTTTATAACCCTGTGGGTGAGAGAGCATCTCCTCTGAACAGCTTTACAAGCCTGGGTTTATAAGTTTATAGAGTGTAGAGCATAGTTAATAAGATATGATAGTTGTGGAGGCAGGAAGTGCACCACAGAGGTGACTATAAGATGTGGTTGTGGTGTTTCAGAGTGCAGAATGGTTGGAGCTGCGGGTGGTGGAACTGACGCCAGGCATGGTGTACCTCGGCGCCAACCTGGAGGAGGCCACGCAGCTTCTCCACGCCCACGAGGAGGTCCTCACCAAACTTCAGGTAGGTGAAGGTGAAGGTCAGTGGTGCGGTGCTGCCGGAGCTGCCCGGGGCGCCGTCCGGCACCTCTGTAAGTAGATGGTGGAATGGGGGATAGGGAGAGAGAATGAAGGGAAAGGCAGAGAGGATGAAGGGAAAGGGAGAGGGGGTGAGGGGAAAGGGAGAGAGGATGACTTATGGGTGATAATTGATCGTGGCAGGAAGATATTGGTATAACATCATTTATAAGTTAATAATGTTGTGATATTTCTTCGTTTTTTTCTGTATTATTAAATTTTTTGTGTATTTAAAAAGTAAGCAAGGTGAATTGTCCTGGTACAATTCTGGAAACACCGTACCCGAGGCACGTGAACGCTTCTTATCCATTCATAGACACCCAACATAATCTTGGGTGTAAAGTACTGTATGTACAAACATAAACAATGTAACACTTTTAACTTCTAAGGGTTTAAGACTATCAAATGAGTGGCAGATGTACCAAGTACACTATTAAGGAGCAGATCCAAGTACACGCTTGAAGTCTCTCAGACAAAACATTGTTGATCATAAACTATGGAAAGCTCACACTGCTGCCTTGTGTGTTGAAAATGTTGACCAGACCACACACTAGAAGGTGAAGGGACGACGACGACGTTTCGGTCCGTCCTGGACCATTCTCAAGTCACAATCGACTTGAGAAGTAGTAGACGTATAGTGATACAGTCTGGGCCGGGAGAAGCATTGCTACTTGCTATGAGAGCAACAAGGATTTCCACAAGTCACAATCGACTTGAGAATGGTCCAGGACGGACTGAAACGTCGTCGTCCCTTCACCTTCTAGTGTGTGGTCTGGTCAACATACTTCAGCCACGTTATTGTGACTCCTCGCCTGTGTGTGTTGAAAATGTTGCTGGTGAAGATGCTCTTGGACAATTGTGTGATGCCATGAATGCTTCGCCTCTGAAGACAATTTTGTATTCTCCATATTATTTAGCTCAGAATGACAGACCAAACTCTGATCACTCTGGCTTGTGGTGTTGACATTGGGATGGGACGGCATTCCCGCCCTAGTGCCACAGAGATAATTAATCACACGGCCATTAAAATGAAAAAGACAATTTGCCAGCATGTCAAGCAGATAAATGGTAAAATTTATATTCTCATGATAAGCCTTGATAGTTCACTTGAAATGTGAAAGTGATAAGGAAGGTAAACATCATTTCATGTTCATATATAAGAAACAGGAGAGGAAATGACAGGCTTTTGTCAGGCCCAGCAGAGGTCCGGCACCTATCAAATTGGCACTGCACCTCTGGGTAGGTCCTACCTTCACCCATGCCCTCGCTCCCTGAGTAGGTCGTGTCATATCCTCGACGCCTCGCTGACACTAGACCTGTCGTTATAGTGTCATCAGAATTTCTTATGAATAACGTCCAAATATGAGTACTAGACCTCACATTCTGTCCAGTACTTCACTATAGAAGAGTTCCTCCTGGATGAGTTCAGTTTAGAATAACGTTTTCTTTAGCATATTGGGTCACTCCGGAATTAGTGACCAGAATTATAGAACTTTAACTACACCAGTGTACAAATCCACAAGGGCCGTGACAAGGATTCGAACCTGCGTCCGGGAGCATCCCAGACATCCCAGACAGACAGACAGACAGACATCCCGGGATGCTCCCGGACGCAGGTTCGAATCCTCGTCACGGCCCTTGTGGATTTGTTCATTTGATGCATCACGTTAGTGTGATCTGTGTGTGTGTACACCAGTGTCTCATAAATTGCCTTTAAAAGTTGCGTTACTCTCAGGAGCGCAATGTTTGAGAACACACAAATGCGTATATCCGACGAGACCTTCAGGATTGTGGAGATTAAGGGAGATGGGCGGGAAGGATGAAGGAGATTGAGTTCCTCTCTCGCCCATGACAGAGTGAAGCCTTTCATGGTTAGAACATCACTGTCTTAATAAACGCCATATTAATATCCCCGCACCGCCCCTGGGCGATCTGTCGGCTCCATACCGGGTAATCCACTCGGCTGCCCTGTAGCCACGGCCATGATGGAAATTGTCTTGACTATACATTTTCTAAAGCTGTGATAATATTAATAGAAACAATAATATTATTATATATGATTTGATCACAAAGTAGGTATAACTACTAAGGTGTCACAGTAGGTATCTGGCACCTTATACAATGCTTGCAACAATAATGAAACCGAGGGCAAAGGCCTATTTCACTGTTGCTGCATTACATGCAATAGGATATTGAATAAACCTAGCACTGCCTCTGAAACCCTTTCAAGCAGCGCTCATGGGATGGGTATGGGGTCCACCACTACCCACGGGATGGGTATGGGGCCCACCACTACCCACGGGATGGGTATGGGGCCCACCACCACCCACGGGATGGGTATGGGGCCCACCACCACCCACGGGATGGGTATGGGGTCCACCACCACCCAAGGGATGGGTATGGGGTCCACCACCACCCACAGGATGGGTATGGGGTCCACCACCACCCACAGGATGGGTATGGGGTCCACCACCACCCACGAGATGGTGGAAGGAGAACTGCTACAACGCCTGTGTGTATGAGAACTGGACTGTGTATAGAACTCATACACCTGATGTGCTAAAGGCATTCAGAGGGCCCTGGCTACGTCAGTGGAAGATATGATAGAGCCGAGGCATCCACACTGTCAGACCTTTGTCAGTGGCGTCAACTCTCGCAGCCCGCTGGAAGGATATCAAAATTAAGAGTCAAAATACGGTACAGGTCTCACACGCTCATTTCTTAAACAGAGCAGATGGGTAGGTTCATACTTGGACCATGGCGTCTAGCTTAAG
This sequence comes from Procambarus clarkii, assembly GCF_040958095.1. Taxonomy (NCBI): domain Eukaryota; kingdom Metazoa; phylum Arthropoda; class Malacostraca; order Decapoda; family Cambaridae; genus Procambarus; species Procambarus clarkii. The sequence goes on from NC_091235.1 coordinate 7,957,932, forward strand.
CAGGTCTCCCTCTTGCCACACAGAATAATCCAAATATTAGTTATGACGGTAGAGAGGGTCTCCTTGACTTCATTGGTGGATCAAGGCAAGATCCACCAGGAAGAGAACTGTTACATGCGTTGACCAAACCACACACTAGAAAGTGAAGGGACGACGACGTTTCGGTCCGTCCTGGACCATTCTCAAATCGATTGTCTTCTCGAATGTTCCATGCGTTTCACTGAATTCGAAGTCAACTCTGCCCTATGTAAAGCTAAAGCCACACCTCCCGCGAAGGCTGGAATCACTTTCCATACACTGCGTTTGCTTCTTCTAGCACCAGGAAATAAATCCTCTTGCTTTAATTGTAGCACTTGGGCTATGTAACCTGGGAGCTTCCTTATGTAGGGAGCCAGTCTCAGGATTGCCATTCCTAAACCTAACCAGCAGAGTGCCTTTCGCCCAGTATTTCTTACCAGTTGTCATTGTATGACTCTTGGGAAGAAGGTTCTAAAACGTCTCTTTCATGCAATTAGAAACATTCTTGCCTTTCCAGATACATGGCTTCACGCATGGAAGGAGTGTGTCTCACTGTGTTACCATCTTCCTCACCTGACATACTGACAAATCGTATGCTGCTTTCCTTGATGTGAAAGAGGTTTTGACATTGCTAACCGGCATGTCACTGAGTGAACATCCCAGAATGCAGGAAGTTATTTATCCAGCAGGAATTCATCTGTACCGCTCTAAGAGCATAGGAACGTCTCAAGAGATCATGAACTAGGCACTCCATAAGGTGTCCTCAGTCCTAACATCTTTAATTCATTAATCAATGTACCCTGAACACTGCCTAAGCGGCCCAGCGACGATCACATTAACAATGCTGATAATGATCCATACCACTCCACATATCAACACCATAAATGTTACACAGTAATCACACTAACGTGACTGCTTCAGTGAGAAAATCTGGAGGAGCTGTGACGAGGACTCGAACCTATGTGCTGGGTACTCCCAGGCACACGTTCTATACGACTAGACGAGGACATGGTCAGAAGGATTAGAGACAGGCTCTTGTGTGTATTGAAAGAGGAGCGTCAGAGGTAGAACATTCCTAGATGACAGAGTCGGACTGCATGGGGAGGTTATCTTGATCTTGATATCTTGATTGTTATCTTAATATGATTTCGGGGCTTAACGTCCCTGCGGCCCGGTCCTAGACCAGGCCTCCTTTTTGTTACCCCCCCCCCAGGAAGCAGCCCGTAGCAGCTGTCTAACTCCCAGGTACCTAGCTCCCAGGCTAGGTGAACAGAAGCATCAGGATGAAAGAAACATTTTGCCCATTTGTCTCCGCCTCCACCGGGGATCGAACCCGGAACCTCAGGATTACGAATCCGAAGCGCTGTCCACTCAGCTGTCAGGCGCGGGGGGATAGTGTGAAGATCCTGGTTCGGGTTCAATGGAAGCCTCGAGGAACCCTCGTGGGTGCAGTAGTACCCCAGGTTGCAATCCTTTTGACCATGTCTTGGTCTAGTCGTGTAGAGCGTGTACCTGTGAACACCCAGTTCAGAGGTTCGAATCCTTATCACAGCTCCTACGAATTTTCTCACCCTAAATATTAATAACTCTGTTAGACACACACTATTAGAATCTAGGCTTAGTCATCTCAGCTGAGAAAACAAAGTTCCCCAATCAGCGTCCAGCCAGACAGAGTGGAGCTGTTCACAAGATGCAGCTGCATGATGGCTCTCTGCATGACTATGTAACCACATTCAGATATCTTATATATATATATATATATATATATATATATATATATATATATATATATATATATATATATATATATATATATATATATAATTTGTGTAAATCATGAAAAATAAACACGTGATTAAAAATAATGACAGTGTCAGACCACGGAGGAAAATTGAAACAGGAATTTCCTTAAGTACTTTCGTATATTAATACATCTTGACTCCTTCTGAAGATGTATTAATATACGAAAGTACTTAAGGAAATTCCTGTTTCAATTTTCCTCCGTGGTCTGCCACTGTCATTATTTATATTTATATATAATATTTTCTGTAATCGATATTTTTCTATAATCACTGTAAATGTTTAGCACATTTACAGTGCTAATGAGCATATATACATTTCCTTGTGTCCTCCATAGACGTCATGCTGTAGGGTCACGTTGTAGCCAGACGGGCGCGTCAGTGTAGGGAGAGGCTCAACGCTCTCAAAGTTGTCACGCTCAAGTTATGGCGTAAAAATGATTGCAAAAATGACGAACCTTTCATGTATTAGATCATGAATTGAAAGAATGATTGTAGGGAGGTGAAACGTTGCAAGACGAAGCCATGAGGCCCCGCCACAACTACAGTACTAAACATGAGGAAGGAACACGTATCTTCTTTTTCTGCCCGAGCCATTTCTGCCCGAAACGCTGCGCGTACTAGTGGCTCTACAAGATTGTAATTACCATATTATGTATCCTCACAATCCCAATGTACCTTCTTGTATATATATAAATAAATAAATAAATAAATAATAAATATCTCACGTGTTATTGATCAAATTACTGAACTCAATGCATTAATTAGTGTCAAGATGTTCAGATGTGCAACTCGCTCCTGCACCGTCTCCAAGCCTTCTTCATCAGAGGTCAGCATCCCTCAAAATGTTTTACAAAAACTGCAACTGGAGTCAGAATGGGTGAGGCATATCATACATTATAAGTTTTAAAATCTACCTGGAAAAGATCAAGGCAAATGGGGGGGTACGTTCGACAAGCCGGCGGCTTCCTGTCCTCGTCGAGGTCACTAGGGTTAGTTGCCCCTCAGGTAAATCAGGTAAATATGATCTCTACCAAGTGAGGCACCAACGACACTTCCCTGCACCGTGGGAGATCACCCTTTTCCATATTACTATCCCTTCCTTAGGTATCCCTCCCTTTCCTCTCAAGGTATACTCAAGGTAGGTATACTCCCTTCTCACCCAATATGATTGAATGACAAGCTGTGCTTCGACTAAAGGCAAAGTACAATGCCTTAAGCCAGACTGATGCCGCTTATAGAACGCTCAGTCCGGTTACTGAGACTCAGTAACAAGACTCAGTTACTCAGGGTTTGTGTCGAACCCTTGTTTGTGTCTCGGAGAGACTGGGAGAGGGGGGATCCGTGTGAGAACAGAAGCAATCCCGGTTGCAATTCTGTTGACTATGTCGTGGCTGAGTCGAATTAAGGCGCGTCTGGGATCATCCTGGACGTAAGTTTGAACTTTAATCACGGCCTTTATAGATTTATTCATTTAAAATAACCCAAGTTTTGCTTTCTGTAGACAGTACATGGACATGACTAAACTTACCACCACCGCCCACGGGATGGGTATGCGGGATACATAATAAATTAACTAAATCAAAATCACACCTCAGCTGTACTTCCCTGTGGATTACTGTATCCCAGCATGGAGACCTCCCTACCCCCCCCCCCTTACCTTCAAAAGGTCACACGTGCTTTGGAGAAAGTTGAACATAGAGCCACAAGTGTTATTCCAGACCCAAGTCAACTCTCCCACCAGGAGCGGCAGAGGCCCAGCCACACGGGACTCTACTCGCCCAGACCTTTTAAAATACTGAACAAACTGAACGATATAATCCAGAGCAGTTCTTTAAAAGGGCGAGTGTGGCACACACAAGGCACAACAGCTTCAGGCGCCACCAGCGACAGTCAACGACACAAAACAGATGCTTTTTTTTCATTTATAGGATAGCTAGGACGGGTACCCGGGGGTGCCCGGGGTAGCCTGTCTCTTCCCACAACTTCCCCCCCCCCTCTTATTTCATTCCATTCCCCCTGTCATCTATCCCATTTTCTTTCCTCTCATCTCCCTCATTTCCTCTCGTTCCCCTGTCCTCTCCATTCTTCATCCATCTCCCCCCTGACCCCCTCTCATCTCCCCCCTGACCCCCTCTCATCTCTCGTGTCCCCACCTGCTTCCCCCTCTTTACATTGTCATCATTTTTTTTTATTTAGACGCATTGAAATTTGGGTGAGGTTAGGCCCAAGCATTAGGCCTTCAACAGACACAGACAGACAGACAGACATTTTATCCTATATTATAGATAAAGCTAAGGAACAACCCACCTGCCGAAGTCATATATGCCAAGTTATAATTACTTCAGATTAAGATTCAAATGGAAAAATCCTCAGGGAAAATGAGGAGGGGCAAGACCTTTAGCAAGCCATCGGCTTCCTGTCCCCATTGTTGTTGTTTTTAGATTCAGCTACTGTGAACAAAAAGTTCGAAGTAGCACGGGCTATGGTGAGCCCGTAGTGGACTTGTCCCGCTCCTGTGCCAGACAAGTAGCACGGGCTATGGTGAGCCCGTAGTGGACTTGTCCCGCTCCTGTGCCAGACAAGTAGCACGGGCTATGGTGAGCCCGTAGTGGACTTGTCTGGCACAGGAGCGGGGCTGTATCTGGTGCCTTTTTGTCCCCGTCAAGGCCACCATAAATTCTGTCCCTCAGGTCAGGTATAAGTCGATACGGGACAGAAAAGAGATTCTTTTTCACACACTTATAATCCCGTGGAATCGTAAATGCCAAAACGCTGCTGAATTTTAAAATCCAGCTGGACAGAGTCATCAGGACAAATAGGGTGGGGGGGAGCCTTCGACAAGCCGCCGGCTTCCTATCCTCGTCGAGGCCAGTAGAGAGAGAAATACGAAGACGGTAAAACTAAATAATTGCTGCATTCTTTTTTTCATTGCTGAATTTGACCACGTCAACCATTTTTACTCGCACAAAAGTATTTTGAGTTTCGAGTCATCAGGATATGAGATTCTCAGAACCGTAGTTGCCAGATGTAGAAAGATGACAAGAAAATATAAGGCATTCTTATTATGGAAAAGACTGTGTGTGTGTGTGTGTGTGTGTGTGTGTGTGTGTGTGTGTGTGTGTGTGTGTGTGTGTGTGTGTGTGTGTATGTGTATGTGTATGTGTATGTGTATATATATATATATATATATATATATATATATACACACCCGGCTGTTGGAGCCTGGTGTGTGAACACGCCCATGCTATATATATATATATATATATATATATATATATATATATATATATATATATATATAATATACCGTTCTTCGTGTATATACACTGACAGTTTTAATGAATATGTACAGGACTAAAATACATTTCTTTCTTGGTCAGTAAGCTAGTGTCACGTCTTAGAAATCCTTCTGATGTTAAGTCCAACACTTTCCTTCAGTAATAATAATAATAATAATAATAATAATAATAATACATTACACAGCATACGTGTGAAAATGTGGAAATTGTAGAATATAGTTATTACGTTGATAAATGAGGAGGGGTAAAGCACTGGAGTTAATGGTACAGATTGACCATATATATACGTGAGTGTTGTCTGGTGTGTGCACCATTTAGTCCGGGAGACATCTCCCGTCACGCAGGTGCAGTGCACCTCCACAGATCTCCAGTATCAGCTCTTGATACTGATAATGGCTCGAAAGGGCCACCACTTACGGGCTATTCATGCCCGTGCCACCTTTTGGGTGGCTTAATCTTCATCAATCAATCAATCTTGATCAGTTCACCATTTGGTCCGGGAGACATCTCCCGTCACGCAGGGTGCAGTTGCGCCTCCACAGATCTCCAGTATCATCTTTTGATACTGGTAATGGCTCAAAGGGGCCACCACTTACGGGCTATTCATGCCCGTGCCACATCTTGGGTGGCTTAATCTTCATCAATCAATCAATCAATCTGGTGTGTGCGGGACACACCCGGCTGTTGGAGCCTGGTGTATGTGCGGGACACACCCGGCTGTTGGAGCCTGGTGTATGTGCGGGACACACCCGGCTGTTGGAGCCTGGTGTATGTGCGGGACACACCCGGCTGTTGGAGCCTGGTGTATGTGCGGGACACACCCGGCTGTTGGAGCCTGGTGTATGTGCGGGACACACCCGGCTGTTGGAGCCTGGTGTATGTGCGGGACACCCGGCTGTTGGAGCCTGGTGTATGTGCGGGACACACCCGGCTGTTGGAGCCTGGTGTATGTGCGGGACACACCCGGCTGTTGGAGCCTGGTGTGTGAACACGCCCATGCTAACCTGTGCAGGGTCAGGCCAGCGGGGGCTGCTGCTGCACCTCTGGAGGGGGGAGGGTACGCTCTCAGTTTTTATTGACAGCTTTAGGTACATCATTTGTTCAGCTGCCCTAGACTGTATGGAGGGCAGCACAAAGTGTGTACATGGTGCAAGATAAAATCTCGCAATATGGTTAGTCATACAGGGTCATGCGGTCAGTACTCTGCAATGGTAAACATTGGGTGCATTATGGGGATATTCTCAAGAACACGAGACTTAATTTAGTGATTGCAAAGCTCCAGGTACCTCATGCCAACTTGTTTGAATGGTCTAATAACTGGGCATTCGGTAGTGTGGGAGATCATGCCCCAGTTCCTGCTCACAGAGTTTGCACCTGGAGTACTCAGGATTGGGAGATCCGTCACCTGGAGCCACCTGCCACAGGTAACGGTAACCCAACCTGATCCTGGCAACCACTGTGTCTCAGTCTGGTCGACGTTTTATGCTGCCCATAGATATAGGTTTCAGATCTGAACAAATCATAGCTTTTTATACATGTAATTGCAGGCCATTTGGTGGGGGTATTCAGTAACTTCTCTATTAGACCTGAGTGTTAGTAACAATATTGCCTTGACAACAGAGACAGGGATACCTAGGTCTAACTCCACTTCATCCTTGTTCCATGCTAATTTGGCTGTAGTGTCTGTGTGGTGGGTTATATTTATGTGAGATGGTAGCCATAGAAGAGAGATTCTTAGCCCTTTATTCTGTACAGCGAGCAGGTTATTTATAATTGTTAGTATGAGGTTGTTGCTGTCGATCTTGCAGGAGACGTGTTCAAGTGCCTGAAGAACACAATGTGAATAACAACATATATTATTTCTCCTGTTGTGTTTTTTCATGTAGTTGTTGTTAGTTGTAGTGCGGCTAGTTGTGTTTGTGTCGAGTCCAGCCAGTGATTTAACCTGGCACTGATAGTCTGTGTGCAAGTATTGTTTCTGTTAAACATAGAGGCTGCTGCAGTCCGCCCTGGTGACGACGGGACTGAACCGTCGGTGTGGACACAGTAGTGCTCACGAGAGCTTAGATTCTTGATAGGGAAGGTAATTGTTTCAAGTGTGACAGCGTTGGGAAGAGCAAGATTCTCATTACCTTTCTTGGAGTTGGGTGTGTATGCTACTTTTATGGTGTGGTACAGGTATTAATGACAGGTTGAACACATTTATTAACAATATTTGACGAGTTTGATGAGGTTTGTAGGCATTTATACTCAGCCATATATTATACAAGGAGTGAGTGGGCATGTTAGCACCAATCAATAGGGCGTTAACAGCACAGAATAATTTGTCTGTGAGGTAAGTAGATGTAGAGTCTCTCATGCCTTTACGGCAGAAGGTGGTGTTGACTTGCATGATTCTCTCAAGTGCATGTGGTTGGAAGCTTCAGTTCTTCCCGCATGCTGATGGTTCTTGTGCGTCTTGGGGCGCAAAGAATCGCACTCGCTGCTTCACTCTGTACAACTTCTCCCGTGTTCAAAACAGGCGGGGAAGGTAATTAGGTGCAGGGCTTGGTGATTAACTCGTTCCCTCCCCAGGGTGTGTTGACCCGGTGGTGGAAAGGGGGGGGGGGGGTGGAAGACTATCCTCAGCGGTAGTTTATTGTGCACCCCATATTCATCCTGTGAGCGGTAGTTTATTGTGCACCCCATACTCATCCTGTGAGCGGTAGTTTATTGTGCACCCCATACTCATCCTGTGAGCGGTAGTTTATTGTGCACCCCATACTCATCCTGTTAGCGGAAGCGCAAAAGGATTACATAAGGCACAAAAAGTCTTAATCAAACCTAATCTGCGATATTACATTACCTCTTAAAAATATATCTGCACACCTTTATAATTAATTATAATGATAGGTGGCCCCAAACTTCTTGCGCGGCAGACGCCATTAATTGGTGTGCCCTGGGGTCAGATTCACGAAGCAGTTACGCAAGTACGTACGAACCTGCACATCTTTCCTCAGTCTTTGACGGCTTTGTTTACAATTATTAAACAGTTTACAAGCATGAAAACTTCCCAATCAACTGTTATTGTTATAACAATATGAAGCACCTCCCGGTGCTTCAGAGCTCATTAACTGTTTAATAATTGCAAACAAAGCCGCCAAAGATTGAGAAGATGTGCAGGTTCGTGCGTACTTGTGTAACTGCTTCGTGAATCTGGGTTCCCAGGAGTGTGGTTCGGGCGCCTCCCTGCTCAGTCTCCTGTCATCTCTTAAGACCTGAAATAGCTTTAATCTCACATATTTTCCTCCTTTTATAAGGGTTTTGGTGTTGTCTGGCACCCTGCCCGGTCGCGTTCGTCACAGACTTGTACTAAACTATAGTATTGTTCTCCTCGACCGTTCTTTCGCACCAGTTTTGTAAGGGGCGTTCAGGGCGTGGGTGGGGGCACCTGCTGGCGTTCAGGGCGTGGGTGGGGGCACCTGCTGGCGTTCAGGGCGTGGGTGGGGGCACCTGCTGGCGTTCAGGGCGTGGGTGGGGGCACCTGCTGGCGTTCAGGGCGTGGGTGGGGGCACCTGCTGGCGTTCAGCGCGTGGGTGGGGGCACCTGCTGGCGTTCAGCGCGTGGGTGGGGGCACCTGCTGGCGTTCAGCGCGTGGGTGGGGGCACCTGCTGGCGTTCAGCGCGTGGGTGGGGGCACCTGCTGGCGTTCAGCGCGTGGGTGGGGGCACCTGCTGGCGTTCAGCGCGTGGGTGGGGGCACCTGCTGGCGTTCAGCGCGTGGGTGGGGGCACCTGCTGGCGTTCAGCGCGTGGGTGGGGGCACCTGCTGGCGTTCAGCGCGTGGGTGGGGGCACCTGCTGGCGTTCAGCGCGTGGGTGGGGGCACCTGCTGGCGTTCAGCGCGTGGGTGGGGGCACCTGCTGGCGTTCAGCGCGTGGGTGGGGGCACCTGCTGGCGTTCAGCGCGTGGGTGGGGGCACCTGCTGGCGTTCAGCGCGTGGGTGGGGGCACCTGCTGGCGTTCAGCGCGTGGGTGGGGGCACCTGCTGGCGTTCAGCGCGTGGGTGGGGGCACCTGCTGGCGTTCAGCGCGTGGGTGGGGGCACCTGCTGGCGTTCAGCGCGTGGGTGGGGGCACCTGCTGGCGTTCAGCGCGTGGGTGGGGGCACCTGCTGGCGTTCAGCGCGTGGGTGGGGGCACCTGCTGGCGTTCAGCGCGTGGGTGGGGGCACCTGCTGGCGTTCAGCGCGTGGGTGGGGGCACCTGCTGGCGTTCAGCGCGTGGGTGGGGGCACCTGCTGGCGTTCAGCGCGTGGGTGGGGGCACCTGCTGGCGTTCAGCGCGTGGGTGGGGGCACCTGCTGGCGTTCAGCGCGTGGGTGGGGGCACCTGCTGGCGTTCAGCGCGTGGGTGGGGGCACCTGCTGGCGTTCAGCGCGTGGGTGGGGGCACCTGCTGGCGTTCAGCGCGTGGGTGGGGGCACCTGCTGGCGTTCAGCGCGTGGGTGGGGGCACCTGCTGGCGTTCAGCGCGTGGGTGGGGGCACCTGCTGGCGTTCAGCGCGTGGGTGGGGGCACCTGCTGGCGTTCAGCGCGTGGGTGGGGGCACCTGCTGGCGTTCAGCGCGTGGGTGGGGGCACCTGCTGGCGTTCAGCGCGTGGGTGGGGGCACCTGCTGGCGTTCAGCGCGTGGGTGGGGGCACCTGCTGGCGTTCAGCGCGTGGGTGGGGGCACCTGCTGGCGTTCAGCGCGTGGGTGGGGGCACCTGCTGGCGTTCAGCGCGTGGGTGGGGGCACCTGCTGGCGTTCAGGGCGTGGGTGGGGGCACCTGCTGGCGTTCAGGGCGTGGGTGGGGGCACCTGCTGGCGTTCAGGGCGTGGGTGGGGGCACCTGCTGGCGTTCAGGGCGTGGGTGGGGGCACCTGCTGGCGTTCAGGGCGTGGGTGGGGGCACCTGCTGGCGTTCAGGGCGTGGGTGGGGGCACCTGCTGGCGTTCAGGGCGTGGGTGGGGGCACCTGCTGGCGTTCAGGGCGTGGGTGGGGGCACCTGCTGGCGTTCAGGGCGTGGGTGGGGGCACCTGCTGGCGTTCAGGGCGTGGGTGGGGGCACCTGCTGGCGTTCAGGGCGTGGGTGGGGGCACCTGCTGGCGTTCAGGGCGTGGGTGGGGGCACCTGCTGGCGTTCAGGGCGTGGGTGGGGGCACCTGCTGGCGTTCAGGGCGTGGGTGGGGGCACCTGCTGGCGTTCAGGGCGTGGGTGGGGGCACCTGCTGGCGTTCAGGGCGTGGGTGGGGGCACCTGCTGGCGTTCAGCGCGTGGGTGGGGGCACCTGCTGGCGTTCAGCGCGTGGGTGGGGGGCACCTGCTGGCGTTCAGCGCGTGGGTGGGGGGCACCTGCTGGCGTTCAGCGCGTGGGTGGGGGGCACCTGCTGGCGTTCAGCGCGTGGGTGGGGGGCACCTACTGGCGTTCAGTGTGCCAGAGGAGCACTTGAGACAACAGTTGGCACCCACTCTCCCATATTAGGTGGCACCTTACTAGTATGCAGGCAGCTGTAGCCCGCCAAGACGGTGCCGATGCAGCCCGTCCTCCTAAGGTTTCCCAGCGTCAAGAAAACGATCAATTTAAGTGTCCTCTCCTAACTTACCAGAGGACCTAAAACAGAAAATGGGACAGTACGTCACTTTCGGGAGTCGCTTCCATTTCCAAGTACGAAAATTTGTGGCCTTACGTAGCGCAGACGAGCGAAATGCGACGTTCTTTGTAACAGGACAGGTTGGCCGATGACCTCACAGTGCCTCTGGCACCTCGAGGGGGGCCATAGGCACCTTTCCCAGTTCAAAGATCTCGTATTGTATGGCGGCCGCCGTCTCAATGAGGTCATTCTGGGTGAGTCATGCTGCGAGGGTGATATATGAGGAATGTTGGCACTCTAGCGGCAGCGTGACTCGTCAGGACGTCTGCCATTGTCATAGCCAAGTGTCGCTAGGGGGGTGTAGGGGTAGTGCCATTCTCGTAGGTGCTGAACGCTGCCAATGTCATATGTCACAAACGTGTTATTCTTATTATATAAACAGGTCATATATAAATGGTACCAGGTGCACAGTTTCACCTGTCATACGGTACCAGGTGCACAGTTTCACCTGTCATACGGTACCAGGTGCACAGTTTCACCTGTCATACGGTACCAGGTGCACAGTTTCACCTGTCATACGGTACCAGGTGCACAGTTTCACCTGTCATACGGTACCAGGTGTACAGTATAGCCTGTCATACGGTACCAGGTGCACAGTGTAGCCTGTCATACGGTACCAGGTGTACAGTATAGCCTGTCATACGGTACCAGGTGCACAGTGTCACCTGTCATACGGTACCAGGTGCACAGTGTCACCTGTCATACGGTACCAGATGCACAGTGTCGACTGTCATACGGTACCAGATGCACAGTGTCACCTGTCATACGGTACCAGGTGCACAGTGTCACCTGTCATACGGTACCAGGTGCACAGTGTCACCTGTCATACGGTACCAGGTGCACAGTGTCACCTGTCATACGGTACCAGGTGCACAGTGTCACCTGTCATATGCCACCAGGTGCACAGTGTAGACTGTCATATGCCACCAGGTGCACAGTGTCGACTGTCATACGGTACCAGATGCACAGTGTCACCTGTCATACGGTACCAGGTGCACAGTGTCACCTGTCATACGGTACCAGGTGCACAGTGTCGACTGTCATACGGTACCAGATGCACAGTGTCGACTGTTATATGCCACCAGGTGCACAGTGTAGACTGTCATATGCCACCAGGTGCACAGTGTAGACTGTCATATGCCACCAGGTGCACAGTGTCGACTGTCATATGCCACCAGGTGCACAGTGTAGACTGTCATATGCCACCAGGTGCACAGTGTAGACTGTCATATGCCACCAGGTGCACAGTGTCGACTGTCATATGCCACCAGGTGCACAGTGTAGCCTGTCATATGCCACCAGGTGCACAGTGTCGACTGTCATATGCCACCAGGTGCACAGTGTCGACTGTCATATGCCACCAGGTGCACAGTGTCGACTGTCATATGCCACCAGGTGCACAGTGTAGACTGTCATATGCCACCAGGTGCACAGTGTAGACTGTCATATGCCACCAGGTGCACAGTGTAGACTGTCATATGCCACCAGGTGCACAGTGTCGACTGTCATATGCCACCAGGTGCACAGTGTAACCTGTCATATGCCACCAGGTGCACAGTGTCGACTGTCATATGCCACCACCTGAGCAGCATCATAGGTCAAGCCACTGAACTGTGCACCGGTAAACATGTTGCAAAAGTTGCTTCCGACGATGTGTGTTGTACCATCCACTCTACAACTTGAATGGCCTTTTAAGTTGGAAGTGCCGATTGAATATGTATTGGAGATATATCACAGGGCAAACCCTTGCTAAGAAAGCTAACTTGACCTTTTGACCTCCTTACATCCAAATTCATCATATTTATATTCAAGTAACTCCTTACATCTAAATTTATAATATTTGTATTCAAGTAACGTTAAGAGTGTTCGCGAAGTGTAAGCAAAGCCAGTTTACAGTTTGAATACCTTGCTGGTACCTTCACAGTGTGGAGACTTAGTCATGGCAATCAAGGAGAATGTTTTTCATGTAAAGTTCTATAGTATGAGAGTGATCGTTGTAGGGGCTCCGTGTGATTCAACGTCAAGTGAACAAAGTGAACCTTGTTGGTGACCCATAATTGTACTGTTTTTACAGAACAAGCAGAGTCCGGTGGAGGACCTGTTGAACCAGGCCGACCAGCTCATCTCCACGCAGCATCCAAGGGCCGAAGTCTACGCCTCCATGGCCGAATCGCTCGGCCTTGCCTGGAAGGACCTCAACGCGCAGCTAGAGACGAGGAAGCAGATACTCGACATGGGCGTTGCCTTCCACACGTGAGTCTTGACCGACGACACAAGCAGGGCTGGGGTTGCAACCTACTCTCGCACAAGACAGCACAGCTTATAGTCACTATTTCGCTTATAAATAAGTATATATGTGACATATTCTATAGCTTTTCAAGGTAAACTCAAATATTCACAATAAATTACTATGTCTCGCATGCAGTTATTCATAAGCAAGATATTGACTATAAGCAAGTGCGAGAACGGGTTGGGCTCTCAGTCCTGCCAGCCACGCTCTCCCCAAGTCATACTTATTTATATATAAATGATCACAAGATGACAAAACACAGATCTCCAAAAATGTCAGTAAACCACATTGAAAAGTAACGAACTTTGTCTTAGCGTTTGCGAACACAGTCATCAGTGTGGAATGGACGAGTAGATGGAAGAATATTTGGATGGATAGATGAGTAGACGGACAGATGGGTAGATAGTTGGATAGATAGATGGAGCAATAGATGGTTGGATCGTTGAAGGCACCTGTACATAGCCGTACAGACATAGGTTAAAGTCGAATAGACATTTCAGGTAACAATGTATGCCTTTCCTCACTGATCATGACCGGAAAATAGAACGCGAAAGAAGAATATAAGCGGGATAAGTTTAGAAAGAACAGGAAATTATGAGGAAAAAGTGCTAAGTCAGTATGACTATAGTCCCCCCATATGGTCACCATTTGGTCCGGGAGACATCTCCCGTCACGCAGGGTGCAGTTGCGCCTCCACAGATCTCCAGTATCATCTTTTGATACTGGCAATGGCTCAAAAGGGTCACCACTTACGGGCTATTCATGCCCGTGCCACCTCTTGGGTGGCTTAATCTTCATCAATCAATCAGTATGACTATATAGCACATGTAAGGGATATAATGACACGGAGCTGGGATAAGTCGGAGAGGAAAGAATGATGCCCAGCCATTTGAACCATCGGGTATCGAACACCGACCTGCAAGAAGCAAAGCCTTCGCTGTACTGGCCAGTCCAAGATTGTTTAGATTCAGGAAAGATGCGGATAAATGCTGATTTGGAAATAGGATTGCTGATTTATGGAGTAAATTATCTGGTAACATAATAGATGTAGGCTCGCAGAACTGTTTGTTAGGTGTGTAGGTTAGACTTGTGTATGAATGGGTTTGGGTGGATGTAAACAGGAGCTGCCTCGTAGGTCATCTCCAGTGCTTATTAATCCTTTATTCTTATGTATTTATGTGTATCCTAAGGCGCATACTATGATGCATCTCTCTCAGACGAGCCCAGCAGTACAGCGACAGCATGGATGCTGCTGAACGAGCCTACACCGATAATGTGATGCCCAGTGATGCCGAGGGAGTCAGACAGCTCCTGTCATCGTTACATGATCACAAACGAGCAATTCTCGAGGCCTCCATGTATACCTTGCAAGAGGCACAGGCCCTCTTGGCAAGACTCAGGGGCTTATCTACCGAGGGCGCCACGCTTGACTCCAGACCTCTTCACATCAAAACTAATATAGAGTTTGGTGAGTTGGCATTCTACAAAAACAAAAAAAGGATTTAAATAAGTTAATTAGTACAATATTTCATTACTGGAACCAAGATATTTTACAGTTGTATCATTATCATTACATATATTGTCAATATCACTGAGGTATTAGTAAGAGTGGCCTTATATTGACGTGATATTTCTTTGGGCCGCAATCAGCCTGTTCTCAGATCGAACATTACCTCGAGTCCCTACACGACCGTCGAAGGTTCCTGGATGGCCTCTTCTCCGCCAGGAAACACCATCTAGAACAGTGCCTGACCCTCTGTATTCTCTACCAGGTTAGAAGCTGATCTCACACACTCTAAAATGTTATCTACATTTAAATCTACACGTTGGGTTAATAGCTGATTTCTTTTTTAGTAAAAAGATGGTAATATTTCGTAATTATGCTAACAATATTCATTAAGTAAGAGAAAATAATATGCACTGGTTGTATATTTCATTATATTGATAGTTTTATATAAGGCTGCTAATTATATAATAAAATTGAAAGTAATTAACAGAGCATTGCTAATACAGTACAGAATATAGAAAGGTTGCAGAGAATTGTTGTGTTTATATTAAAACCGAACTGAAGAAAACATAATATAGTCAAATCAGTGTCTCATCACTGGAGGGAGAGGGAGTGATACATGTTTAGTACCTTCCCCAGCTGTGTTGTCTCATTACAAGAGGGGGAGGTGTGGGGATACATATATTACCTCCCCCAGCTGATTTGTATGATTACAAATCATACCATTTGTAATATTATATGTCAACATTATTGGTATTTCTGCCCCATTCAGGATCTGACAGAAGCAGTGACAGCTCTCAAACAACTGCGGGATGAGGTCTCACAGCATCAGGGGCTGGGAGAGTCTCAGAGCAATGCTGAGATTCTCTACCATGAGCACATCAAGCGAGAAGTTGCTGCTAAGGTTTGTTCTAGTCTTGTATAGTGAATTAAATATTGTACCAAGTTCTGTGCCCCAGTGGTCCTCGCAGTCGAGTCACAGCCGAGTCACAGCTGCATTCTCGCAATTGGACAGAAATGTTTGGGCAACATTTCCTTTCATCTGATGCCTCTATTCACCTATCAGTTAATAGGTACCAACTGTTGTTGGATACATCCTGAGGAAGGTTAATAGTAGGCCTGTGGGGAGGTAAGACCTCCATAAGTCTGGAAGGCTTCCTGTCCCTAACAAGAAACCAAAATTTTAACCATGTGTAACATTAAAATGATCATATGTGGCTAGCTTTGTTATATATTATTTGTCTTCTCTTTTATAATGTGCTTGTTCTAGAGTGTAACTCTCTCACATCAGGGGCAGCAAGACAGGTGTATTAGGCTGCTCAAAACTGCCGAGAACATGGCTTCAGGGGGACACTACGCCGGCCTGGAGGCTCGCTCCAGGGCCTACTCGGTTCTGGAGGCTGCCACCGCGCTCCACGAGACCTGCGACACACGTACTGCTCTCCTCCAGCAAGCCATCCTTTTCTTCAGACTGGCTCACACTGTAAGTCTCGCTCATGCGCTAATCTGGCTCTCTCTGGACCACACTGGCTCGTGCCATAAGTCTGGATCACACTGGTTCATAGAGTACATTTAGCTCACATTGTAAGTCTGGCTCATACTGGTTAATGCTGTAAGTCTGGCTTATATTATAAATCTAGCTCACATTGGCTCGTACTGTAGGTCTTCCTTATACTGACTCATACTGTAAATCAGGCTCATGGTGTAGGCTAAAAAATTAATTGGGCTTGCTCTTCTTAATGTGTGAGTACTCTATTGTAATAATATTATTTGTAGTTTTCGATTATTAGATGATGTGCTTTAAGAAAAAGGATTCAAGTACACTAATTATATTTCGGACCATATGTGTATACTGTATTATTCAAAAGCTTGAACAAACTAAATTTAGAGGTCAAGAAAAAGTAAAGCATAATTTTGGCAATAATATTTTGTCTTTGTATTTTATTTAGAGTACCTTACATCACTGGTGAAGGACATTCCTAGTTATATTGCCATTCAGATCTTCAGTTTCAGTAAAATGTTTAATTGCAATATGAATGTTGTACATTCCTCGAGAAGGAATTCTTTACATAATCAAAAGTTCATTGTTGGTTAAACATTTTGCATTCTTATACAGAATATTGGACTGTGATTTGAATCCTGTGGTACAGGTACAGTTCAAATTTTGATAGCAGGGTAATGTGTACAGTATATGGCAGCCATATTTTTTTTTGAGTACTCCATAAATAATCACAACTTTTTCATGTGAACCCCTATATATTTAAATGAAATGAGCACATTTCCTTCTGCAAATGTATTGTGAATTAAAACAGTATTGGCCTGACAAGATGCAACTTAGAACTGGATAGTGTCTTATCACTAGCCACTACCCAAGCTTAATGCTCTTTAGTGAAGATATTACACATAGTGACAAGGACAAATTAAAAATTACGCCTTCTTACATCACAAGCAAAATTTTGAATGTTAATAAAACTTTAGGAGGTTTGATGAATGTTTAATGACTTTACAATTGAATGAACAATGCAGTTAAGACAAGTATTATAATTTGATTAGTTATTTTGTAATTTAGGCTGTCTTGTCAAGAGTGTAATATAAGACTGTATAGTCAAATCAGTGTCTCATCACTGGGGAGGAAGGGAGTGATATATGTATATTACCTGCCTGAACTGTGTTGTGTGTCATTACTAGAGACAGGGGTTTCATTTAAGGCAGGGGGGTTAAAGTAGAAGTTTCCTTTTGTACTTTATAAAGTACAGTACAAAGGAAACTTGAACAACCAGTATTGCTCAGTATTGAGGTACTGTATAGCCTGTTATGCTTTCTTTTCATAGGCATTAACAAAGCTGGACCAGGCTGAGGTGCAGGTGGCAGGTCTTGGCGGGGAAGGCTCCCAACGCCTCTCTCTAGTGCTGGGTGTGGTGGAAGAGGCTGTCCAACCCGCACTCACAGAAGGCTATGCCATCCTCGAGGTCACTGGTGGCAGAAATCAGCCACACAATATGGTAAGGCAATCTTTTTATTTGTTGGTTTTTATTTTTATTAAAGATACTACAGTATACAGTATTGCTATTTGTTATTTTACCCTTTTATTTTATAAAAAGAATCATTTTAATTTCAAAAGGTGAAACTCATGGTATTAATGTATAATAATAATAATAATAATAATAATAATAATTTTTATTTAGGCAAAGGTACATACATAAAGAGATTTTACAAAGTTTGTTGGCTTTATAGATAGAGCTATAATAGCTCTATAATAATATAATATTAATACATAGTTTGGAATAATTTTAATTTTCAGGTATTTAGTGAAGTTTTCAAAATAGATTTATAACGACCTTCTAGTACACATGACTAATTCTGATAAATAAATCAATACAGTATGTATTTAATTTACTTATGGTCATAATGAAAAATGCAAATTAAATTTGACTTTTGGCTTGGTATGTCTTTTTTTTTTTTTTTTTTTTTTTGCCTAACATATTGAGCAACTTTTCCATACTGTATTTCCCTTTAATGAGGTTGTACAAGGATAAACATTCAGATATGGTAAATGACATGAAGTTTGTCCATGAATGTTCCTTAACTGTACTTTATTCTTGATCAGTTTTGTATTAACAAAAATGTTTTAGGTAGAGAAAGGCCATTTCAAGTTGGAATAATCTGATATTGTTTCTTTGTTTTGCAGGGAATATCATTGGTGGTGGAGGAACTGGAGCGTCGTCGTAGTAACTTGTCTTCCATATGTGTGTCTTCAACAGAACAGGTTCTCCAGCGCACAGAACTCTCTAATGCCTTCCTAGAGCAGTATAATACTGTAAGTTTTACTTGCAATAAATTTGAGCTATTTCTGTAATGCTGTGTATACAGTAGAATTTTTGTAGAGCAAGACCACATATTTTCTATGTCTAAAATTGTACAATATTAATATTATTTTCTGTACTGTGGCTCTTGCAGATTGCAAATATAATTTTTAGTGTAGTCAAGATAAGAGTTTAAGCAGTGAAGATAATATCTGTGTAGTGGAAGCAGGACTCAAATACAGTAATGACAATACAAATAATGTAATGGAAATAATTGAACTTGTATCAGTATGGGAATTTTTTGGCAATGGCAGACTTTTTTGAGTGGAGAAACAATTGTGTTGGTAAATATGTTGTAATTCATTAAAATAATTTTGTTTAATGTAGAATTACTAATAAAAATCTCACATTTTCATCACTTTATTATACAGATTGAATCTTGGCTGGTTCGCATTGGTGATGCCTTTCTGCAAGGACACCAAGATCCCGGCGGATCCCTCAGTCTTGCCAAAGACTTCCTTCACCTCCACGAAACACTCAATCGTGATGTTATGGTACTAATTGTAGATTATCTATGTACAGTAGTTTGATTAATGCAATAATGTGACACGAGTGTGATGTTTTTGAATGGCTTTTCTTAAACTTCAGCTATAGCATAATTCCATAAAATTTGTAATTTTACAGGAGAAGAAAAACGAAATCGATGCTCTTTCAACTTTCCTCGACAAACTCTTACCCGACTTGTCAGCAGAAGAAGGTATAGGCTACCAAGAAAAGATGCACACGCTTCAAGAACACTGGAATATTCTAAAGAAGCTCTTAGGTCAGTTGTAATTTAAATTTGATATAGTTCACAATAGAAAATACAGTTTAAATTCAAAATAAATGGCCAAATATAAATCTGCATTTAATTTTTTTTTTATTTCAAATAAACATACTTTATTGATGCTGCGAGATTGAAAATATTAAGGGAATTCTAAATACAGTGTTGCAAATTAAAATCATGACACAATTCATTCCTATTGTCAGAAATGTTATTTTCCTCTTAGAACACAAGACCAAATTAAACTATATAAAACTTATTGCTCCATACAAGGCAGCTCATAGACAGCCCGGAATACTAAATGCAATTACGAAGACTTTATAAGGACAAAAAATTCCAGTGAACACATCCATGCGAACTTTTCATGTGTATTATTTGTTAGTGTGTTATTATTAAATATTTCCTTTTAATACATTATTATTTCAAACAGATATTCGCATTGTAATTAGTGACAAGTATGTGAAGTTCCACGAAGAAGCCGAAGCTGTGAATAATGCACACGAAGAACTTGAACTACTCCTCAAGGAAGCTAAGGGTGAAGATCGGGGAGCTGAGGTGGAAGCCAAGTGGGAACAGGTGCAGAAACTGTATCTTGACCTTTGTAACACAGGGAAGGCATTCTGCCAAGATGTCAGAAGTGTAAGTTGTATTGAAATTGTATAAATAGGAAAGCTTATGCTTTTATTGTGTGTCAATGAGTACTCATGTTAAATGTTATTAAGTCTCAGTACTGTAAATTTAAAATTTGACTTGTTAAAATATCTTGCCCCAAAGATATCGAGGAAATTATTGTATAAATAATGATTTAATTCCAAGTTTGAATATTGCCATAGGTAGAGGATCCCTACCTGGACTCCAACCGTGCTGTGTTGTGCGTAGAGTCTATACTAGAACACCTGGGCAAAAGACGTCTGGTCATCACTGACTTGCATTCCCACTTCCATATGAAAATTACTACAACCAAAGAAATGATGATCTTGTGGAAGACTTACAAAGAAAATGTCAGTAAGGTAAGGTGGTTGAAGAGAGCAGATAGTGTGGACAACAGCTTAGTAAAACACAAAGATGAGAGTAGACTTTATTTGGGGCTACTTTAGCATGTGGTTTACTGCAGTATCCCTAGTCTATGCTGAGTAAATGACCTGACCTGACCTGTCTACCGAGACCTCGGTTGTTGATGTGGTTTAGGTTAGGTTAGGGGGTGAGGTAGATCACACGCTAAAGTGGAAATGGCTAAGGAGGTCGCATGCTAAAGTGACACCCTTTATATGTACTGTATGTAACATTTTGCCAGTATAGGGGCTTTATCAAATCTAATGCACATTCACAGGGCTAGTGCTTATAATGATGAAAAGGGAGGAAAGGGTTACCTCATTCCTCCATATTTTTTCCTTTTGTTGGAGTTGATAAAGACTTTGCAGGTGGAACATTGTCTATAAGTATGTCTACAGTACTCTTTTTTACTGGCATTTCTCTGCAAGGTAAGAGAAAGAGGTAAATGCAAAAGAGGTGTAATTATAAAGAATTAATTATGACAAGAGTAGCATTATGTATGTACATCTGTGAAAGTGTGTGCTTGTATTTTTTATTATTGTAATTCTGGCAGATCTATAACTAGAATTATTATTTGTTTTAACTTAGCAACTTCAGTAAGATTAATATTCCACACCATTAGTTAGCCTATTAAAGCTGCTGTTTCCATAGTATACACGTAATGTAAAGTTCTGCCATTTTTTCTTAGAAATGCAATATGAAATGTTTTATTTTATATGTTTGTGGTGTGTGCTTGCAAATTCTAATTCTTGTTGTTGACGTGTTTGTTTCCAGATGCAGTCTGAAATGTCTCAAATGGAAACTGACTTCTGCCCACTCTTAAGAGGAAACCCAGCAGATCCTGAGGGTATGGCAAGCACATTGGAACAGCGACTAAATATTTATGTCTCTGCTGTAAAGAAAACTCAAGAAGATATTCAGAACATGATGACTAGAGCAGAAGTCATGTCATACAAAGGTACATTATTATTAACGTTTAAAATTCATGATCAGGTGAATTATTTTGATGGAAGTGTTTCTGTGATTGTTTTCGAATATCACAAGATGGTTAAATAGTTTGAGAATAAATTTAGAAGCACATTTATCTGCATAAAATGAAGTGTCTTCCATGTAGTACTGTAATTTATATTAATTTCGGCAGGTGATGATGAGGGACAACGTGACGAAGTTATTGGTGCCCTTCTGCAGCTGTACCAGAATCTACAGAATAAAGCCACCGAGTATCAAATCTTGGGACACATGCTTATACAGTGGTGTAGAAACATTGCTGAGGTTAGAATATATTTAATTTTGGAACTCCACAACAGAAAGTTTAAATTAATTTTAATGCATAATTATGTGATTTGGTGAAGAAGGGAAGCAATTGAAGTGAGAAGATTGATATACTCTGATGTTTATTATTTAACGGTCTTTTGGGAGTAGGAGCTCTTTACAAGACACACATTTACAATAATTTTTAACCTTTATTCATGATAACATCCTAGTGTCATCCATACAGCAATCAAATATTATTGTTGCAATGTAGATGCACGAATTGTTAATATCTCATTGAAGACAAGCTATTTCTGAAAAAAATACATTAATTGGCCAATTTTGTTGTAAGTAAAGAAACTGTATTACTATGCAAATCACTAAAATAAACAGCTTGTAAAAAAGAAATTAGTTGAACTCTATGAATATGTAAGCATTTTGTATAATCATTTCACAGATCAGCAGTCTTGAAATCCATCTACACTTATTCCACTGGCTTCCTATCCCCACCATAGCTAATAAGTTTTGTGGACAGGTAAATACAAGTAAATATGTACTGGGACATCACTTGGTGTATTAATTCTCCACTAATTATAACTGATGTGAGAACCCTATGCTGCAGAGTGGCAAGATTCCAGGTTTGGCAGATAAATATTAGAGTAACCATACTTGTCAAATACCTGCCAATGATTCTGAGAATCAATGTTCCCATGACCCAGTTTCTTACCAGGCCTCCTGGTTGGTGGTCTGGTCAACCAGGCTGCTCGATGCAGCTGCTCACAGCCTGACGTATGAGTCGCATTGTACTCTTTATTCACACATCATAATTCCAAGTAACACATTTAAGGTTTTACATTTTTTGTAAGACTTTTTCTAAGTATTTGTCACAGTAATTTCTTTCTTGACTGCTGCGACTTAGCACCTTTTCAGTTTTTGATAAATGTGATAAATTAATTGTCCTCCATGCCACTTAGCACCTTTTCAGTTTTTGATAAATTAATAGTCCTCCATTTTCTGTTTTCATTTGTGTATACTGTATACTGTTCTACAGTACAGTATATCTAATTTTTGTATTCCACAATATTTTATTTGATACAAATTTTTTCATTTAATTTTTGTTTTACAGATCCACCGCTCCTGTGACAAGCTCGAATCTCAGTTCAGTAATGTGAGCCTTGATATTGGTGGTGTAGAAGGCCAACTTAGAGAACATGAGGCCTCAAAACAAGCCGTTTTGGAACTAATGAAGTTTGCCCAAAATGAAGCTGATTCTATTGTGTCCAAGATTAGAGATCAGGTAAAAGTCTTAGATTTTAAGAGTTTGATATGCAGTTAATTTGTGGAAAATTGAAGGCCCTTCAGACATTCAAACGATGAACCTTTACATTAAGTAAAAAGTGTTCATATTAATGTCATTATCATATAATTGTATTAATATCCTCTGTAATTTGGGTGATATTAGTTTGTGACTCTTAAGATAATGTTATGTGAATTTGTAATATGTAGTTAATATGACCAATGCCTTCATGACCAGTGTCCCCCTGAGGCTGGTGCCCAAGATATGGCTGTAATTGAGGAGATGCTGAAGAGACGGAGTAAAGAGTTTGATATGGTGTGGCTTCAGCACCAGAACATGCTAGAGAGACAACTGAGACGGTCACAGTACCATGTTGACCTCCAGGTAATGTTCAATTTAATAAACACCACTGTTCAAATTCGCTTTATATCAAAGAATAATATCCACTGTCAAAGAACAGTGTTTAAAACCAAGACTTAAGAGAAAAGCATATTTTGCTAAAATCTGTTTATGTATTTCTGATAGAATTTTCAGCAATTGTCAAGCTTACATCATTTATAGAAGTTATATTTTTAGTAATATCACGTAGTAGACTTCCAGTTTTAGAACAATAATTATATGACTCAGTAGCTGTAAGAATGATATTTTTGCCATGCAGGTGATCAGTGATCAGCTACGTGATCTGAGTGAGCAGCTCAGTCGTATGCGAGGTCATTATGGCGACTCGTTGGCGGCAGCCACTAATATGCAGGGTGCATTCAATCAGTTCCTAATTACCGTTGATGTAAGTATTTTGACGAGAACTGAACCTCCACTTTTGTAGCACACATTATCAAGTATCCAAGTTTTCTTTCTAATTGTTGCACTTATGAAGTCTTCCATCCATCTTAGGGAAGCTTGAAATATTTTGATAAGAATTCCTCATACTGTACTAGTTTAGCTGATTGTTAAATGAAGTACAGTACTGATCATGCTTCTGTAGTTACTTTCAGAATATTTCTTATTTTCTTTGGCTTGTTATTATGTCTTCTGATATTTTTTCCACTTTACTTCCCCTTCCTCCATATATATATATATATATATATATATATATATATATATATATATATATAATAAATAAATAAATATATATATATATATATATATAATAAATAAATATATATATATATATATATATATATAATAAATAAAATATATATATATATAATAAATAAATATATATATATATATATATATAATATATATATATATATATATATTAGTATATTTTGGTAGCAGTCTTTCCTGTAGACATATTTTATTAAATATGACCGAAAAAGTAAGATTAATAATTCTAACACGAATTTTCTCAATCTTTCGTACATTATGCTTCACTGTTGGAGGTAAATCAAAAATCACTTCTCCAAAATTCATTTTTATTTCTAGTCTGACGCGACACGGGCGCGTTTCGTAAAACTTATTACATTTTCAAAGACTTCACAAATACACAACTGATTAGAACTTGCGTTTCCCTGATTTTATATCTACATTTGAGTGAGGTGGGAAGGGTGATGTGGCATTACATTTGAGTAAGGTGGGAAGGATGATGTGGCATTAGAGGATATTAATAGGGTATTAAAAGTATCAACACAAGACAGAACACGAAACAATGGATATTGAATAGAAGTGTTTGTAGAAAGCCTATTGGTCCATATTTCTTGATGCTTCTATATTGGAGCGGAGTCTTGAGGTGGGTAGAATATAGTTGTGCAATAATTGGCTGTTGATTGCTGGTGTTGACTTCTTGATGTGTAGTGCCTCGCAAACGTCGAGCCGCCTGCTATCGCTGTATCTATCGATGATTTCTGTGTTGTTTACTAGGATTTCTCTGGCGATGGTTTGGTTATGGGAAGAGATTATATGTTCCTTAATGGAGCCCTGTTGTTTATGCATCGTTAAACGCCTAGAAAGAGATGTTGTTGTCTTGCCTATATACTGGGTTTTTTGGAGCTTACAGTCCCCAAGTGGGCATTTGAAGGCATAGACGACGTTAGTCTCTTTTAAAGCGTTCTGTTTCGTGTCTGGAGAGTTTCTCATGAGTAGGCTGGCCGTTTTTCTGGTTTTATAGTAAAACCAGAATTCTGGTTTAAATTATAATTATAATTTAAATTATAATTCTGGTTTTATAGTATAGTAATTTTCTGGTTTTATTTACTATAAAACCAGAAAAACGGCCAGCCTACTCATGAGAAACTCTCCAGACACGAAACAGAACGCTTTAAAAGAGACTAACGTCGTCTATGCCTTCAAATGCCCACTTGGGGACTGTAAGCTCCAAAAAACCCAGTATATAGGCAAGACAACAACATCTCTTTCTAGGCGTTTAACGATGCATAAACAACAGGGCTCCATTAAGGAACATATAATCTCTTCCCATAACCAAACCATCGCCAGAGAAATCCTAGTAAACAACACAGAAATCATCGATAGATACAGCGATAGCAGGCGGCTCGACGTTTGCGAGGCACTACACATCAAGAAGTCAACACCAGCAATCAACAGCCAATTATTGCACAACTATATTCTACCCACCTCAAGACTCCGCTCCAATATAGAAGCATCAAGAAATATGGACCAATAGGCTTTCTACAAACACTTCTATTCAATATCCATTGTTTCGTGTTCTGTCTTGTGTTGATACTTTTAATACCCTATTAATATCCTCTAATGCCACATCATCCTTCCCACCTTACTCAAATGTAATGCCACATCACCCTTCCCACCTCACTCAAATGTAGATATAAAATCAGGGAAACGCAAGTTCTAATCAGTTGTGTATTTGTGAAGTCTTTGAAAATGTAATAAGTTTTACGAAACGCGCCCGTGTCGCGTCAGACTAGAAATAAAAATGAATTTTGGAGAAGTGATTTTTGATTTACCTCCAACAGTGAAGCATAATGTACGAAAGATTGAGAAAATTCGTGTTAGAATTATTAATCTTACTTTTTCGGTCATATTTAATAAAATATATATATATATATATATAATAAATATATATATATATATATATAATAAATATATATATATAAATATATATATATATATATATATATATATATATATATATATATATATATATATATATATATATATATATATATATATATATATATATACAATACAATACAACACATACAATACAATTTTATTTAGGTAAGGTACATACATACAATAGATATTTACAAGGATTGTTTAACTTATAGGTATAGCTAGTACATACAATGCCTAAAGCCACTATTACGCAAAGCGTTTCGGGCATATATAATTTTCGGGCACAATATATATATATATATATATATATATATATATATATATATATATATATAATAAAATGGTTGTTGAGGCAATTATTGTTCATGTTCCTATTTCTCATGTAAGTAAGTAGCAAATAAATTTTTTTGTTATATTGTTTGTATTTTAATCATTTGCACACCAGAAATTGTCACTAGTTTTCTCTCTCACTCAGATGCTAGAAAACCGTATTCATACATTTGTTACTACAACGACAAAGATGTTGGGGCCAGAAGATGACTCGGGAGAAGTACAGGAAGATTTGGCAGAGCTGGAGAAAAAGTGGTCTACTTTCCAAATGCAAGTTGGACAATCCAAAAAGTCAATTGAGCTTTCTATTGTCTTTTACAAGCTTGTTGAAGAAGTAAGTTTCAAATACAGTACAGTACTCTGATATCTTAATAACTTACTCTAGCAGATGTTTTAACTTGTTTCCTACTGTTAAAGCTTCAGTTTCTTATTTCCGAGATAAACCATTAATTGTATCCCTATGAACGATAAAAACACAATAAATGTATGAAAAACAAAACAATTACAGAAGATTACTGATGTAAAATATGTCCTGACAACTTGGCCTCTCCAGCCACAACTGGACAGTGGAATGAGAGGGAGTTGATACCAGGATAAGATCACCTCAATCTTAATGATGTCAGTTCATTTAACCAGCACACATTTCCTTTGATACTGGCGTGAATTTTCACATTAAAATTAAATTGTTTCTTTGACTTGTCAGAATTTGCAACTGATGATATAACATATCATTCCACAATTTCTCTTAATATAATGGCTGGCTGTAAAAATTAGCCTTCAGTTAAATTAAATCAATATTAGAGAAAATGTTTACCAGTCTCACCTGCATATATTTTTTTCTGGATATTACTTAAAAGGAACAACATACACGACTTATCAAATTTTTCTCCTGGCTTTGTTTTGAGAATTTTTGTTAATTGTATACGTGTATTTATAGGCTACCTTGACGACTGCCTCTTGACAGATTCTGTGTTCTGTAATTTATCATTACCACAGTAAGCATGATACATTTACTGAAGTCATTGAAATTGAAATTGAAATAAGTTTATTGAGGTAAAGTACACACAAAGGGAAGAGGTAGCTCAAGCTATCCTCACCCCCGGTCAGTACATCGTGTTAATACATACATATACACACATCACAAACAATAAACATATTACCAAACATTCTGAGAGATAAACATCTACATTTCCTAAGTCATTGTTTGTGGTTGGCTGCAGTGCATAAAATTATTTTCTAATTGAACAGGATCCCTCAATGATAAACCAATAGGATAATGGAGCCCTCTGAAAATGTAATATATTTTGGATATTTCTTCATGTATATTTTCAGGATGACACTATGCCTGTATGAGTAAATACTTTCACTGTCAGATTTCATTGGAAATTTCCTTGAGCCTTTACATGTTTTATTTTAGAATTAACTCTTTACAATGAACTATAATGTTTACTTACATTTTTGTACAGTCTTCAAGTTGTCTAACAATAATAAAATGAATATTTCATAGCTCTGAAAACAGACATTGTGATATTTAAATGCAGATAGATTAAATTAAAAGATTTCTTTAATTCTCTTTCATCACAGGCAGAAGACTGGGTCAAACAGGGTAGTAAGATTCTAGTAGATATAGCCGGTGAATCGGCAAACATCCAAACTCCAGACCAGGCAGAAAAGTTAAGATCCTGCATTGAGCATTTCCTTCAGCCTGGTGAAGAAGCCCAGCAAGAAAGAATTACAAAAATATCTTCTCTAGCTTTACAACTTTATGGTGGCCAACCACCTAGACAGGTTTGATTCTTTTGTTATGTAACACTGTGTAATTGAGAGAAGGTAGAAGGTAACTATCAGGGAAAAACACCAAGCCATTATGACTATATAGCACTCGGAAGGGATAAGGATAAGGATATGGGATGGGACGAGGGGAGAGGAATGGTGCCCAACCACTTGTGGATGGTCGGGGATTGAACACCGACCTGCATGAAGCGAGACTGGTATAATTGAGAGAGTAAGAGAGAGAGAGAGATTAGAAAGTAAGATGGGTGAAGAACAGGATGGGCTTAGATAGGGGGCTGATTGTATAGACCAGATTTTTACCAAGAGAGGGGCTATTGACAAGCTTCTAGCAAAAGGGGAGAAAGTTGTTTTCTGCCTTTAGGGATTTAGAAGAGCATATGACTGGACTAATTGTGAAGTACTGTGTAAGATTTTAAAGATCTAAGTATTGGGAGAAAGTTTATTAACAGTAAATCTATTTATATGAATAGCAGAGCATGTGTGAGAGAGCTGTGTAATGTCTTCCTGGCGCTGTTCAATATAGACAGTATATTGATTGGTTAAATTGGTAATGTGAAGGATACCTCAAGCTGGAGTGGAAATATATTGTAATAGAGATAAATTATTGTTCTTGACATGCATGTGGGCAGATAATTCATTTTTCTGTGCTGAGAGTGAGGATTAATTGCAAAAGATTGTGAATCAGTGTGACAGTGTGTGTAAAAGAAGAAGTTGATCAACATGTGAAAATATAAGGCTAAGGTGTTTGAAGTAAGTAATTATAAAAAAAAAAACGAGCCTGGAAGACCATTTAGTACCTTCTGGTAGGGTAAACAGAATAATCAATAAGCCTAGATAATCATTCAGGTTGTCAATATGAGAGTAAAAATATGTAAAACAAGGATATAAAAGGTTTTGGGTTCACCAACAATTTGATTGAGGGACACATGACTTGAAGGAATATTGCAAAAATCAAAATTTTTTATCAGCCTGAAAATTTGGGCATTCTGTGAAGAGGTACACAAACATTAATGGGAATATGCAGTTCTGATAGTAAGAGCAGGGTTCTGTTCCATTAATTGTCTACGAGTTACTCAGATGTGGTCACTGTGCAATCTAGCCAGAGATGACTCCTGCTATGTGTTATGGAGATATGAAGTCCACAGGGTTGTGTTTGAAAGAAAGGAATTGTATGTTGTGGATTTTGTAGATCCTTTTATGGTGGCATGACATAGTAACTTGAACTGAAGGCTAAAAATTGATAAAAAAAATACTGGAAAAAATAGTAAGTTTTAAATACTTGGGAATAGTGTTAAATAAAAATATAACTATGGGAAGTGAAATGAGATTGTAAGTAATGAGTGGGAGAAGAGTGGTAAGAAAGGAGATAAGTATAATGAAAGCAAGGAATGCCAGTATGAGGCAGAACAGTACCCTACTGAAAGGTTTGGAATAAGGAAGTGAAACTTGGATTTGGAAAGGGGCAGCATCTTCAAGAACACATACAGTAGACATTTTTTCTTTTTACTTAGCAAGAATTAGCATGTGTAAATATGTGGTATAAGCATTACATTGAGGAAGTTTGAGATGTGATCTGAGTCATAGAAGGGGGGGTGAGGGAATGAAATACAGTATCAAGGTGTGTAGTGTGCTAAGTGTAATACAGTGTGCTAAATGTAATACTGTACATGCTAAGTGTAACACACTTAGGTGGTATGGAAGTTAGTAGAATGTCTAAGAATTGTTTAACAAAAAGGGTGAGCCACCATCATGGAAGAGAAATGTATTCCATACACTTTCCTGCATGGAATACCCCTGGTGTGTTATGGGTATTCCATACAGATTATCTTGTATTAATATACAGTAGTGAGTTTATCTTAGTAATTATTTGTTTGTTTTTCCAGGTTGAAGTTGTGAATCATCAAAATACCCAAATAATAGACAGTTTTACAGTTATCACTCGCAACCTTATCATCATGGAAGAGAACTTGAGAGCTGCTGAGGAACATAGAGAAAACCAAAAGAGGGTAAGTGAAAGCTATATGCAGAATTTAATTACAAATATTCATCCATACATATATAATAATGTACATTAAAACATTGAAAATATCACCTGTCCATTTATTATATCTCACAATACAATTATTCCAACATGGTTAAACATGCACCACCACACTCGAAAAATCATCTCAGCAGCATCCTACTTCTTTATAGTACCAGATGTACAACATTCCTTATAAATAAAAAGAATGAATAAATGAACTTAAAACATTTCTTATGAATAAACGGTCGATAGAGCTTGGACCTCTCATGCCTGGGGTCCATGGTTCGAGTCTCCTAGAGCCCAGGTGAATGGAATTCCTAATGATTTGTCATATGCACTACATAAACATATATAAACTCTTTCTACCTTAACCTCGTCCCTTACAATGTTCTATATTTTGTCCACACTTGCTCCTATTTCCTCACACACACACCATGTCCATCCATCTTCTTTCCTGCCTCCTCCTACTTATATTATATCAAATAATTACAGTATAATATTTATGATAATAATAATAATAATAGTTTATTTAGGTAAACGTACACATAAAATGAGTTACAAGCAGAATGTTGGATTTTTAGGTAGAGCTAGTATATACTATGCCTAAAACCGTGGGAAGACAACTAGTGATTAATTTATTTAATTCTCTATTAATTTAAAGTAAACTGTATTGTAATTATATTTATTACTTATTTATAACTTCGGAGTGGACTATGTTTAATTTAATGTCGGCAATAAAAATGCCTTTCACACAAATTGGGGGGTTATAATTATTAAGTTTGGTTATACTGTAATTAAACAGTTAACATTATTAATTTCACCGCACCATAATTAAACGGTTAGTGTATATTGTTAGTATGAATGTATTATAGCCTTATCTAACTAGAAGGCTTCGACAGTCATCATCATGGAACAGGTGCTAAACACATGAGTGAGCCTGGCTGTAATAGCATCATCTTTCATCACGTTGTATTAAGACTGTTGTATTAAGTATTTATTGATTAATTATATGGGTATTAAATTGATTTCTGCGATGTAGAAACATAATCTCATTTTCTGGAGAAAATTTGCAACGAATACAGTTATCTCTGAATGAGTAACTGAAGTAATTTATTTAATATGGATTAATACAAAATCAGTAGCAATATTATTTTCTACATATTGTATTGGAAGTTAGTAATGTTGCCACGAAATTCCAACAAAAGCCACTTATATGCACAGTGTTTTGGGGAAGATATGGGGAAAACCTTAAAAATTAAGACTTAAAGCTAATTGAGATCAAAATCATGAGTTGAACTGTAGTAAAAAAAAAAGGACAATAATTATATGTTTAAGGGAACAGCAGAAATTTCAACAGAACAGCAGAGAGTAATTTAAACTAAATAAACAGATAGACTACAATTGAAGTTTATTCATGTAAGATGTCAAGAGTTTTAAAAGTTAGTCATTAATCATTAATGTTTGAGAATTGCAAGACATAGGTTGACATTTAGGAGGTAATGTAGGTTACATGGAGTTGATTAGGTAGTACTTAGTTTTTCATTTAAACTGGTTAAGAGAGGTACAGCCGTTGACATAATTGGGAAGTTCATTCCACATTCTGGGTCCCTTGATTTGCAGAACATTTCTAGTTTGGTTAAGTCGCATTCTTGGAATATCAAATAGATATTTGTTTCTAGTGTGGTGCCCATGGGTTCTGTTACAACTCTCTAGGAAGTATTTAAGGCCAGGATTAGCATGACAGTTCAGAGTTTTATATATATAGAGTACACTTGAGAGGATATGCAGTGACTTAATATCTAACATATTCAAAGAATTAAGTAAGGGGGCAGAGTGCTGTCTGGAACCAGAGTTTTTGTTCTAATACTTGATTTGTGTTGAGTAATTATAGGATGTAGATGATTTTGGGTAGTAGAACCCCAAGCACAAATACCATAATTGAGATAAGGATAGATGAGAAGAGAAATAGTGTTGCCAGGGCAGGGCGAGGAACATATCTGATTTTAGAAAGAATGCCAACAGTTTTAGAAACTTTTATAGCTATACTGTATTTTGAATGTGGCCCTGAAAATTTGGCTTGTTATGAGAACAATAAGGAATTTATTATCTATCTTGTTACTAATTTGGATATTAAGAAAATCTGTAGATGAGGGTTCCAACCTATGCCGTGGGTGTTACCACGCACACCCACTAGCGACTAGACCACAACATGGTCAAAAGGATTGCAACCTGGAGTTCTGTTTAACTCATAAGGGTTTCCTGAGGCTTCCACTGAAGCTGAACCAGGATTTTCACACGATCCCCCCCCCCCCCCTCCTCATGCACTCTGGCGCTGTCATCTAGGCATGTTCTACCGCTAAAGCTCCTCTTTCATTACTCATAGAGTAATCACACTAACGTGACTGCATCAGTGAGAAAATTCATAGGCACTGTGATGAAGGTTGCGATCCAGTGTGGTAGATGTTCCCACACACATTCACTAGCGGCTGTCATTTAACATCACTTGGCTGAGTTGATACATGTTCATCTCCCTAAAGTACTTCTGTATTAACTTTGTAATATGATTTTTTCCAAGTCTATAAATGTCATATACACCTTACAATCTTTCTCATGTGCCTTCTTTATAAACTGTCTCAATGCAGGTATCTGATTTATGCACCCTCTTTCATCACAGCACCCACCTTGTTTATCAATTGTAGATGTTATTAGTTTCATGTACTCTTTCAATTACTATCCTGTTCTACATTTTTGACCACTACACTTAGTAAACTATGGTCTCAATAGTTCTTTCACCTGCTAAATTCTCCTCTTTCCGCATTGGTGCACTCGCTGCACTTTTTCAGTTCTATGGCACATTACCACTTTTCCAGGCTCTTTGGCAAATTCTCTGTAACTATTTTACACCTTTTTCTTTGCAACATTGAGTAATTTCCATTTACTTCGTCAATACCTGTGAGTTTGCTTAATTTTAATTTCTTGACTGATGTTCTTGGCTCTTCCACAGATATATCAGCTGTCATAAAACCCATCTCTTTTCTTGCATCATTAAATCCAGTCATGTTCACATTAGTACCTCTTTTATCATTACAGTATCACCAATTAGACTTTCAAAGCATTATCTCCACCTACTTCAAATCCTTTCACCATTTAAGATGCTCCCATTTCAATCTTTAACATTCCCATTTATCTATCCACCACAGTAATACACTATATAATTATTTGTTCCCCTCTGTTCCTCCATCTACTGTATTTGTTTAATATTTGATTTCTTTTCTATTTTTTATTTTTATAATCAATTATTTTTATATGAAGATGCTCTTTGTTATGATAATTAGAACCTGAAAAGCAACATGTTAGATGTAGATATTCTACAAAGAACCAATTTTAATTTGAAATGTTAGTAGAGCACACCTGTACTGAAAGCTGAACCTTGGGTAATAAGTAAGACCAAACAGTTACAGTAAGCCTAAAAAATTAACAAAATGGCTGCCATGTGATTTTGTTATTTAATTTTGTCTATTATACCCTCTCTGTTGTCATTTTGATAAGAAAACATGTGTGTTACAGGAGAAAGAAGAACTAGCAGCTTCCCTTGCAGCAGCACAAGCGGAAGCAGAAGCAGCAAGATTAGCAGCTATGGCTGCAGAAGAGGCCAGGAAGGCAGCTGAAGAGGTAGCAAAAACCCTGGCCATACCTATAGAACCAATAGTTCCACAAAAGGTGTGCATTAAATTGTTAGTTTACATGAAATTGTATTTACAAAAAATCTCTGCCATTATTACTTTAAGTAGGTACTGTACTGCCTTCAGTACAGTATATTAGTGAAATTCCCCAAAATAATATTAATTTATTTGTAAAGTTTATCTCAAACAAAACTGGAATTTTAATAGGTTGAAACAGAAATGCAGACAGAAGCTATTCCTTTGTCTGATGAGGAGGAGCCAAGCAAACAGGAAGACACACCACCACTCAAAAAGGCTAAACTGATTGATGATGAACCGCAGCCAATGCCACCTATATTCCTCACACCGCTTGTTGGCGCAACAGTGACGGAAGGAGTCAAGTTTAGCTTCGAATGCAAGTAAGTGCACAAGAAGAAGCCTTCACACAATTTTCATAATACTGTATTATAAATAAGATGAAGTGACAGTAATAATTAAAATGATTTTAATGGGTTAAATTTGAAAAGGATTTAATTTTATGAACACTGAGTACTTATTATAATACAGTACAAGTATCTCATGTAAGAATTTATCCATAGATTCTAAATGCCTTGCAACACTTTCTCTTGTCACCAATTTATTACACTTTTTGTGTATTAGCTGAACTGTGAACTGTGAGAACTTACTGTACATTTAATGATAGCAAGTATGCACTACATATCTTCTGCTACTCTGGGAGTTGATATAGACTTGTCAGACATTTCTGGGTATCCTTATTGTGAGTACTCTAAAAACAAAGTTCATTCACTGTATTTAAATAAGCTAAACAGAGTAAAGTTTTTGTTAGGAGGAAGAGATGATTCACATATTCTCTGGGCTATTCAACTTTGATGCACCCCATGTCAGGATCAAAGAAGGTCCTGGGTCATGATTAGTTGGGCAGGGTGACACTTAACAAAGATGTAACAATAATCCTTTAAAACATCTTTGTTGAGTCATACTGGTATTAGGGAGGAACTTTAGAAATGCTCACTTCAGCCCAGAGTAACTGCAGAAAATTTACTCATAAGCACTTCGAGCATTTCCATGTTCTACTTGGCATTAAAATAAATGGTAAGCAATATTCTTGCAAACTGCCAGTTGCCCAACTAGTTTGCTCCAGGACCAGGAATTTATGTTGGCACTCGCATTGGCACTCCATTTGTGTTGGGCAAGGTCTTCGCCAGGTGTTGGGTAGGTCAGATAATAACTCTAGCTTTGGCCCACAGGACTCTCCTTTACCTGGGCTGAGAGCCTGGTGACATGTTGCTGGTTTTGAACAGTGGTTTACCACATGGTGCTGTTGACTATGGCAGCCATTGCTTTGTGCAAAGGTTAGGTGCTTTAGGCAGTTTTATGAACAGCAATGTTCACTCATTCTTCGTACAACATTTTCCCTGATTAGGTCAGTACCACCCATGGTTATGCCCAGTCTACTGTGTGTGGGCTACAACTCTGGCTAAAAAGTTTTCTTGACAGGTTGCTTATGTCACTGCTGTCAAGTTTTGGTATTATGTACATAAGTATCAGTGCTTGTGGATTCAGTTTTTAGCTTCTGCAGTGGTCCACTCACCTCTTTCAGGTTCAGGGGTGTTGGGTCAGGAGTCCTTCCCTCAGCTCTTGAGTGATCATTATGATGGGGTTGGACTTGGTGTGGTCAACTTAACCTCTCTATGGTGGGTGTCCTGGTCCTCAAACGGGACTCAGCAGATCTGCAGTACATTTTTAATCCCTCGGAATTGAATAGTTTCATTCCTGTCTGACATTCTGCATGATCACTTTTTCTCTGGTTTGCCTAGTATTGCAGGCAGATTTCTAGATGGTGTCTCTGGATCTTTAGGAGACATACTGGCACATAACCCAAGGTTCTGGGACTAGTTAGGGTTTCTTGTGGAGCATCAGGCTTTCCACTTTATGGTTCTTCCTTTCGGTTCATCTAGCTCCTCAGATTTTTACCAGGGTAGTGCGAGAAGTTGGGATCCAGCTACATTTCTTGGGGGTTTGTGTCTTGGCCTAACTTGCCAACTGGCTGGTTTAGGCTCCCAACCAGTCTGCATGTCGGTTAACCAGAATCTGGTTCTTTCCCAGCTTGCCAGGTTCACATTCCTGGTGAGCTGGCAGAAGTCCCAGATGATTCTGTTTTAGGTTTGGATCTGGTTGGGCCTGGTTTGGGGTTCCCAATTGGCTTCACCTTGTCCATTCATGTGATTTTTTAAATTTTTGTCTTGGTTATTTGTTGATCGCCATCTTGTGCCTAATTATGTTGCCACTTAATTTTTAGCCTTAGTTGAGCCGCTTTTGTTGACATTCAGGATCAACGTCTCCATGGCACTGTTTCACAAATTATTTCTTCCTCTCTTTTACCTCCAGCTGGCTCATACTCCATCTGAGCCATCCTGGTCTCCTGATAGGGTGTTGGTGTTTTTCTCCTCCTCCTCAAATTTTCCCCCTTGAGTCCAGGGTACATTTTTTTTAGGGCTGTGTTTTTATTGACTCTCCCTTCCAGTTTTCAGGTAAGGGAGCTGCATGTTTTCCTCTGGAAGCATTAATTTTTGCTCTTTTGGCCCTGATGGGTAGTTTCTTAATTTGTAGCCTTTTCCGGTGAAGAATGAGAGGGGTTGGCTCCTAGAGCGGCCCTTTTGTTGTTGTTTGGTTTGCCTGGCAGAGGGTAATTACCTAAGTATAGGTACATGATGAGAGCTATGCTCGTGTTATTCTATCTTCCCAGTACTCTTTATTGTATAGTGATTTGAAACTACTGATAGTTTTGTCCTCCACCGCTTTCTCACATAACTTGTTCCAACCGTCTACCACTCTGTTTACAAAAGAAAACTTTCTAATATTTTTTTGGCACCTTTGTTTCCTTAAATTGAATCTGTGTCCTCTTGTTAACGAAGTTACTGGTTTCAGAAATTCCTCTTTGTTGGTTTGGTCGATTCTTGCTATTATTTTGTAAGTGGCCATCATATTTACTCTTTTTCTTCTATCTTCTTGTTTTGTGCATCATTTATTGTGTCTGGTAGCAGTTCATCACTAGTTGCATGCCTTGTTGAACTACTCTTTGTTGGACATGTTATTTACTGGTTTCCTGTTCCTCGGTTTGTTTTTTCCAAGTTGTCCACTGTGAATTAAATCTAAAAAAAAAACTGCAGTCTACCCTTGGGCCCCATGATATTAACATTTTAAGTAATCTTTGGTGATTTAAAACTTAATATGTTGGGTTGAGCATACAATATGTACCTTCTATTGCAGGGTATTGGGTATGCCAATGCCAGAAGTTGAGTGGCAGAAAGACAACATGAGTATCACAACCAATCCCGACTACAAAACAAGCTTTGAAGAAGGTATTTGTACTCTTACAATTGAAGAAACATTCACTGAGGATTCAGCCCTGTTTACTTGCAAAGCTGTAAATGCCGCAGGCATAGCTGAGACTTCAGCAGTGCTAACGGTTAAGGGTAAGTATAATTGGTAAAAGTTTGTTGTATGTCAGTGCTTGCAGTAATTTTGTTTTACAGTAAAAGCTGTAATATCTTAAATTTTGTGATGTAAAATTTGTAGTGCTGAACCTTACATGTGGTTGTGATATGTATGTGAAAAATAAAGAATTAGAGAAGTTAGTGTCAAATCTGAAGAGCATGAATAGTGTGAATTTGTAAAACATCAGTAAGAGAGCTATTAATTAAGCTCTGTAATTCAGCTTCTGCTCTAACAAATCATCAGTAAAACTCGGTTAACATACTGTATTTTCTTATCTTCACAGAAGCCGAACCTGTAGAGGTGCTGTCACCACCATCATTTACAAAGAGACTCATTGACAGCACAGCACAGGAAGGTTCCACATTCCAGTTGGAGGCCACTGTTGATGGTCATCCACTTCCCGTTGTCTCCTGGGCTAAGGATGGAAACTGCATTGATGAATCTCCTGATTATGTTATTACCTTTAACAATGGTGAATGTGTGCTTAGGTTTGAAGAAGTGTTTTTGGAAGATAAGGCTGAATATTCTTGCAAAGCCACTAATGACCTTGGTGAAGATGTTACTAAAGCCAAGCTCTCGGTGACTGGTATGTTAATAATGTATTTTGTCACGTGGGATGTTGTTATTTTAGATCTATAGAGTTCAAAATTTATCTGAATTTAGTGTATTCAAAAATAATGTTAGAAGTATCTAATTGCCTCATTGTAGTACCCTATGCTTCTCTTTGCTCCTCGGTATGTAATCCACAGTATTAAATCCTATTTTCCTAGTGTCATCATTTTGCCGCTCCTGGAACCCTGTGCTACTAATTCACTCTTAATAGCTACACTAATAACTCCCTAACCAGTATCATTTTTTCATTAACACAACTTTTTCCTGGTACAGTACTGTAGCCTACTAATTTTATATGCAATACTGTAGTCATTGTCCAAGTTTTAGCATTGCCACAGTGCAGTTTATATCGTACTATATATACTGTTACAAATACTCCATGTATACAGTACTTCAAACATTTGCCAGGTTAAGACTTATATGAAGCACTTTGTGTACTATGCAGTATATCAACCCCAAAAATTATTACAAAAACTATATTGTATTTACTTGCATTATATATATAGAATATCATTTCTGGGGGGAGCCCCGTCGGCTCCCCGGAGCTTTACCGGCTGATATGCTAATGTCAGACTTTGGCATCAGTCATGTGTATGGAGTTCTAGGGCCTACCGGGGACCACGAGCCAGAACCTGGCCCCCTCAGAGAGGCAAGGGGAGCAATGGCCTATAGAAACCCCCGTGTGGTTGGAAGCATTCTATGTCTGCCATCGACCGGGTCAAGCATCCAGAAAGGTAAGCATTCCAAAACAAACCCCTATTCTGGTGAAAATTGCTACCTAAGCCGAACTAGTGAATAGAACTCTTCAACAGAAAACACGGAAACTAGTATGACGTCATACGTCACCGCGCCGCTGTCTGCGCAGCTCCCCCCTCCCCGGGAGGGGGAAGGGGGAGCCCCAGACCTCCCACGCCGGCTATCCACCCATCAGTTCTTCGGCTGATGCTATAGGCAATGGTTATGTGCTCCGGCTCCAGTGGTTGTTTCAGCACTGTACCTAGAGTGTGGTGTCTGTTTTCTAGGTGGTGCGTGAGCCGGGTGTGATTCTTCAGTACTCGGGCTGCATGCGCCTAGGGTTCCCTTCCCTAGGTGCCCTGTAAGTACTGCCCTTGGGGCTTGGGGCCACCTTCCACAAGTTCCTTGGGTCCTGCCCCTGCTTGGCCGTTTACCGCTTGGTTTTCGGCCGCTCTTTGTGTGCTCGGGTGTTCTGTCTCCCTTGTTCGCCTTAGAGTAAGGGGCGGTGTTTGCACTGGTGGGGCGCGGGGTACTGTGCAGCTTGTCTTTACCAATCATAGCGGCCGGCTCTGTTCCGCTTGGGTACGCTGTCCTCTTGCGGGGTTTTCTTTTTCTTTTGTTTATATACCTGGTGGGGGGGTCTGCCTTCGTTCTTGCCCCTTGTGTCCCTTGTGTTCTGAGTATTTCTGGTGGTACCCCCTGCTAGGTCCCCGTGAGTGTACACGTCCCGGGGGTTCAGCTCTTAGAAAGTTGTTTGGTAGCTTGGGTGCCGGTTAGCAGTACCCTGCCTGGGATTACCTGAGCGCGAGTCCTCTTAAAGTAAACGCTCGGGACCCTGGGAAACCCCTGGGGGCGCGCGGGTCCGATGGATGTGACCCCAGAGCCCCCCCCTCGCTTCCAGCGAGTTTGAGGGTTGCTCTCACCTTTTGTCTCTGGGTGACTCTCTGTTTTGCCTCCGTCTGCTGCCTGTGGGGTCGGTGACACCTTCGACCCGGTGTCCTGCGAGTTTGGTTGCTCGTTGTGGCTCGGTTACCCAGTTGTGCTAACAAAGCGGGTGCGGGCAGCAGGGGCGTTGCACTTGAGCCTTGGTGGTGGCAACGTTCTCGTGGTTTCCTCCCCGGGAGCCCCGGGGCTGCCCCGTTGTATTTCGTTTTGGGACTTGGGGGTGTTGGTTGCATCCACGCCCCCTTGTCTTTCCCCTGGTTCACCCTTCCTGCCTGCATCCGGTTCCTTACCGTCTGTAGGTTCAGGGCGGGGTGTTTCGTGGTGTTGAGACTCGGGCAGTCTCGGGGAATTCCCCTTCCGGGGTAGTGACGGGGGCATTTGGGCCTGTTCCTCCAGCCGTGTTGTATGAGTCTGCCAGTGGGCTCCCTTCCTTAGTGTTTTCACGGCTGCCCCGGTTTTCTGGTACGGCCGGGGCTTTGGGGGAACGGCTCGGCCCCGGGGCCTGTCGTGTAGGTTCCCGGGGCTGGGGAGGGGCTGCCTTGGCCCCGTTAGACCCCGTGGGGGGTTTTATCCCCCTCTAGGCGGGGCTTGTGGTTACGCGGAGTGGGGTCTTTCCTCCCCACTCGCCGTACGTGCTGTTGGACGTCGGCCCCTCCCCGGGCTCGGTTCCTTGGCCTTTGAGTCGGTTGGTTCCGTCCTGTGGGTGGATGTTTCCTCCCCCGCTTTTTGGGACGGTGTTTTTGTCATGTTTCCCCGTTCGTTGGGGTTCTGCGTGACTTTTGATCTCGGGTGCGCCTGCGCCTTCGTGTGCCTTCGGGACTAGTGTTGGCTTCTGTGTTCTCGAGGGTACGGGAAGGTTTTTCGCTACTTCCCGCATTATTGGAACGTCTGTCGGCTCCTAGTACTTGTCGTCCTGTTGGGCTACTTGTCGCCCGGTTGGGCTACTTGTCGCCCGTTTGGGCTACTTGTCGCCCGTTTGGGCTACTTGTCGCCCGTTTGGGTTCCTTTTTTTTTGGGCTCTTTGCTTCTTTGGCCGGTTTTATTGTTCCTGCTTCCTCTTTTGGCTCCTTTTCTCGTGCAATAGTCCTGGCTGGCGCCTTCCCGCAGGGAGGGTGTGCGGTTCGGCCAGCGTGTTATGCGCATGCGCCGTGGAGTTTGTTTTGGTCTGGGCGATGGTTCAGTGCTGGGGTTTTGCGCCCTTTTTTGCTACAGTGCTTCGCCTCTCGTTCTTCTCCCTGGCTGCGGTATGTGCCCCTTTGCACCAGGGGTGTCCTGGTTCCCAGTTGTGGGGAGGACACCGCGGTTTTCTGTGTCATGGGTGTGGACCGCCTCCTTCGCCTCTCCCTGTTCTCCTGCGGGTCCGGCTCTGGCGTCTTCACCTGGCGGTGCTCCCAAGTTCTTCTGGGCACGGTTGAGTCGTGTCAAGTTCGAGCCACCATTCGCCAGGTGAGTTTCTGCGGTCTGGCGTCTTTTGGCCGGGCGCTGGATGCGGCGGTGTTCATATACCTGTTTTTATTTAGGTATAATTTTGTACGACTGCGACCGTTCGCACACCAGTGACTGTCCCTTTATCACCCCTTCCTGTCCCCCTCATGTGCATGTCCAACCCATGCTGGAGTCATTCAGGGGACCCTCCTTTTTTAATGTTGTGAGGTGTGGGGGTTGTAGGGTTGGTTCTGTACTCACCTGGTGAGGCTCCTGGCTGTGCTTGCAGGATTTGAGCTCTGGCTCTTGGGTCCCGCCTATCTGGTAGAACTTGCGGGATAGTACCAGTGGAGTGCAGTGGTGCTATTGGCACTTTTGGGGAACACTGTATTACCATCAGTGGTCTGTGCTTGTTACACGACCTACTTGCGAGCATAAGCCTTCTTGCTGGTTCGTCCGTGGACTTCCAGGGCGCACTGGCCTGTTTTCGTATGGCAGTTCCGGCCCGTCCTGGTTGTGGGGGTATGTGGGCCGGTGGACTGCTCCTAGCAGCTGCCTGGTGGGCCATCCTCTGGCCGGTCTGGCCTGACCTTGGGCCGGGCTTGAGGTGTAAAAGAGCTCCCAGTACCTCATCCAGCAGGTATCGAGCGGGGTTTTCTCCGCCGTCGGTCGCCTGGTGCAGGTTTCTGGGCCTGCAGGGTTTTGTCGTGTCTCCGTTGGCCCTGTCTGGGGTCTGCCTGCTCCGTTCTCTGCCTTTGCAGAGGGGAGTTGCTATTTACATGTTGCATGTTGCAGTGGTGCCTGTTGCTGCTGCTGCTGCTGCACGTGAGCATTGGTACCGTGTTTCACGGTGGCGTGTCCTTGTTCCTGTGTCCGGTTGTGGAGTGGCGCTTTGCTGCCGTTTTGTGCCTGGGGATTGCGTGGGGTTTTTGTCCCTGCCTGATTGTCCACCCCTGGTTGTTCTCCTGGTTTTTTTTTTTTTTTTTTTTGTGCTTCTGCTCTTTCTTCCTGCCTCTTCTGCAGCAGGAATGTTCTGCGTGTGTTCTTAGGCGTTGGTCAGCCTGTGTCCTGTGATGTGCTTCTTTGTCTCGGTCTGTTGCAGTTGTTCGTGCCCCTTGGTTCGGGTCCTGTTCTGGCGGCGACCCTTCCGCCTTCTTTGGTTTTCCTAGCTTGCCCTGCCGGTTGTTGTTGTTTT
Organism: Procambarus clarkii; assembly: GCF_040958095.1. Taxonomy (NCBI): domain Eukaryota; kingdom Metazoa; phylum Arthropoda; class Malacostraca; order Decapoda; family Cambaridae; genus Procambarus; species Procambarus clarkii. The sequence continues at coordinate 7,999,998 of NC_091235.1, forward strand.
ACTTTTTTTGGGGGGGTTCTTGCGATGTCTCGCGTCGGACCCGTCGTTTCTGAACTCCTGGCGGGCTTGCATGCTTCGGAGTTTTTCTGTTCGGCAGACGTTCCATCTCCTTGTGCCGCCTGGGTTTCGGTGGTCGCGCCCGAGATCTTCTCGCGGCTCCGCCTTTTTCCTGGGCTCGGGGGGGGCCTTGTCGGGGCTGCTTATGTTCTGCCTCGTGGTCTCGCCTCCGGTTGGTGGTCAGGTGGCTTCGTGGTAGGTGTCCCACCTGCGTGCTTTCTTGGCGGCAGTATGGGGTATTTTGGCGGTCCTTCCTTTTCCTGTCCCTTCTTCGGTGGGTCCTTCTTGTTGGCTTGGTTTACTCTCGGCTTGGTTTTCTAGTAGGGGTTGGGGGCCGTCGTCTTGCCACATACTGTCGCCTCTTTTCGTGCGGCGCAGGCGGAGCCGCTTCAGCTTGCTTTCGGTCTTGGTGTTGCTTCTGCACCGTTAGTCAGCTGTCTTGTGCGTCATTTCACCTCCGGCCTGTTCGTGCGCCGCTTGCACCATCCTGGTCTCTGGTCAGCGTGCTCTGTCTTCTCCTCGGTTGGTAGTGCCCCTTCGGTTCCGGTGTGTTTTTTCGTCGGCTCTTTCCTTTGGGCCTTTGCCTCTGGGGGTCGGTTCGCTGTGTTTTCTTGCTCCTTCGGTTTTAGCGTTTTGGTTGTTTGATGGCAGCAGTCTCCATCTTTTCTGGCGCGGGGTGGGGCTGCTGCATTCTGGAGGGGTCCAGGGTTTGTTGGTGCTTTGTTGGTCGGGCCGGGGGTGTGTCGTTTTTGTGTTCAGTGGCGGCCCTCTGCTGTTGTTTGCGTGCCACGGCGTTTGGGTCCGGAGCGCGTTTTGCGTTGATCCGGTTCTGTTCTTCCCGGTTCGCGGGTGATGGTGTCCCGGGTGGTCAGCCGTGTTCTTGCGGCTAAGCTGCCTGTGTTCTTCCCTCATGCCTGTGGCGTTCGTGGCTTCGCTGCTCTCGCTGCCGTCTGGGCGACGTGGCCTTGCAGTCTTTCGGGCATGGATTTTTGGTGTTCGTGCAGGGGCCTTGCTGCTCGTGGTTCTCGTGTTGTTCCCGGGATTTTCGGGGCTGTGGCGCCTTGGGTTGGCGTTTGCTGCCGGTTGTCTCGCCTCCTTGGGGGGTGCGTGGTGTCCGCCTCCCAGTTTTGTCCCTTTGACCTTCCTCTGTGGGTAGTTAGCTCCGGGGAGCCGACGGGGCTCCCCCCAGAAAACCAGCGTTGAATGTAATGAAACGCCATTTTCTGGGTGAGACCCGGAGGCTCCCCGGCAACCCTCCCTCCCTCCGGTCGGCGTTTTTCGCGTGTTTTGACATCCAGCCTCAGAACTGATGGGTGGATAGCCGGCGTGGGAGGTCTGGGGCTTCCCCTTCCCCCTCCCGGGGAGGGGGGAGCTGCGCAGACAGCGGCGCGGTGACGTATGACGTCATACTAGTTTCCGTGTTTTCTGTTGAAGAGTTCTATTCACTAGTTCGGCTTAGGTAGCAATTTTCACCAGAATAGGGGTTTGTTTTGGAATGCTTACCTTTCTGGATGCTTGACCCGGTCGATGGCAGACATAGAATGCTTCCAACCACACGGGGGTTTCTATAGGCCATTGCTCCCCTTGCCTCTCTGAGGGGGCCAGGTTCTGGCTCGTGGTCCCCGGTAGGCCCTAGAACTCCATACACATGACTGATGCCAAAGTCTGACATTAGCATATCAGCCGGTAAAGCTCCGGGGAGCCTCCGGGTCTCACCCAGAAAATGGCGTTTCATTACATTCAACGCTGGTTTTTTAACATAATTTAGTATAATTTATAAGTTTCTGTAATTGTATTTGTAAAAAATTGTATTTCAGCTGTTGAAGTAACCGAACGACCCAAATTTACAATGCCATTAAGTAATGTGATGGCACGGGCAGGGCAGAAGTTCAAGTTGGAATGCCACGTGACAGGCATGCCGAGCCCTACTGTTACTTGGTTCCATAATACCAAACCAGTAAAAGAAACTCCAGATTGCAAGGTGAGAGATTTCATACAGAGTAAAGAAAAAATTGGTTTAATTTTTCTTTAGTGTAATCTTTATAGTTGTAAATATAATACTTATTTTTTATGATCAGTAATTTTTTCATAATTGAATTCACAAAATACTTTTTCACTCCTTTCCTTTATCTGACTTACATTACCCATTTAACAACTAAATATAATTGTTTCTGTAACCATTATATTGCTTTATATATTAAATTGAAATCATAAGAGGATTGCTGAGTGTGTGCAATGTCTAAATAGGCAAGCTACATTTTTAAACCGTGTTTTCTGTGCTGGGGCGCTGCTCTCAGTAGTTCGCCAGAGCTTATGGTGCTGACTTCTCAGGGTCACCCCATCCCCCCTCCCACACCCAATGTTAGACTCTTGAGACTTCCTCAGCCTAGCAGTAGTGACAAAAATATCTGCCTCACTCTAGAAGGTGTGGAAAGCATATGTGATCAAAGATCTCACAATCAAAGTGAATCATCCAAAATGTCTAATGGCAAAGCAAAGCTGGTGTTGAATGTAATGAAACAACACTGCAAATCAGACATGATAGGGCTGATTTCATCAAAATGTTAACAATACTTAACAGTTTGGAAGATGTTGATCCAAATAACTTCCGCAAAAGGTCAGAAGTAATGCAAACAAAGAGCAGTGGTCTCGAGCTCGATAAGCCACAGTGTAAGACTGAAAACAGGGGATGCTTTTTCATCCACAGGGTTATAAACCCATGGAACGAACTGCCTACTTGCCAAAGCTGTAAATGCCAAAACTCTGCTGAACTTTAAAAATACAGCTTAAAAAATCATCAGTACAAATGGGGGAAACTTTTAATAAGCTGCTGGCTTCCTGTCCTCGTTGAGAGAACTCGAGTGTTAGTGGCCCTCGGGTAAATTCAGGAAATGCCAATTACTGGGTGATCCCCAGTGGCCCCTTGAAGCTACAATGCTGGTAGTGTCACTACTAGGTGCCATCAGTTCAAAGTAGTTCTTTTAGTAGGAAGTAGCAAAGTTCTTTTATGCCTACTGGGGACCATGAGCCAGAACCTGGTCCTCTCTAATGAGGCATAGAGAGCAGTGGTACTGTGATAAAATTGTCAGTGAATTTTTAATCATGTCTGCCACCATGGGGAAAGTCAGCAAAACAGACTACTGCTGATTATAAAAAATACCAAGACCTTAAAATCGCTAAAAGAACAACCCCCAAAATTAAAACAATCAAAAATTCATGAAACTAGTGCTAGCTAGTTCGACCCACCTTCCTCCCCTTGTTTGTGGGGAGGAGGGAGGCAGAGCAGGTCAGCTAGCTGCTCCATCCTCAGTTTTATGATTGGGGGAAAAATCACCCCGACACCCTGTGGCGGGGAGGGTGTCAAGGAGCCACTGAGGCTCACCCAGAAATTGACATTTCATTACATTCAACACTGGTTTTCTGGGGGAAGCCCCTTGTGGCTACCTGAAGGAGAAAGAAAAGAAGGGGGCACACCAGGGTGGAGGAAGCATCACAGGTACCGCAATGAAGAAAATATGGGCTACAATACACGACCCAAGGCCGCACAAAGCTGACGAGAAGGAGAAACATTGACGAGATACCTGGCTGCCAGGACCCCTGTTAAACTGCCAAAACTGTTGCACCCGAATAATGGCCTAAGACATAAAGTATTGACAAATACAGCCAAGAGATGGGCAAATATCCTTACGTCCTGGGGCACAAGAGTAGACCTTAGGCTGGTTAGACTTAATAACACTGCAGATGACCTGAGAAACACAGGCCTTGGAACAGGAGACCAGGGAAAGTGGATCAACTTCAACGAGTCCACCGAGCAATGTGTAAAGAACAACACATGGTTTGATAAGGTGGAGAACCCAAGTCATCTCTGAAGTCACTAATCCTTGATATATTATATCTGAATGAAGGAAATTTTGGTGATAACATTAAACAGCATCAACAGGAGAATTTTACACATTTGTAAAGTATGTAATTTGACAATCAAAAAAGTATGTGAAAATGGGACAGGAGGACATAATTAGAAATTCTTTATAATAGAATATTTCCTCTATTTAAAATGTAGATAAAATAAAAATAAAATTGAGACTATTTCTGTGTTTGGGAAAACTGGATACAATTAGCCATTTATCGAACCATCCTCCTGTTTAGATAGTACCTATTGTGATGATAGTCAATAGACAGAATTCGTATGTTCTTAGCTTTTAGATAGCATACTGACTAGTAAGGAGATATTTTAAAATACATGAAGCTAAAACACAATAAATATTCCTAGGCCTAGTATAGCACACACGTATTATATTAGGCCTCGGATGTTGTGTATTAGTATATATAGGATAGGAGATCAATTTACTTTGTCAAAGCAACACAAGTAAAAAATAGTTTCCGGTTTGTCCAGCTCAACCGTTCAGACTTCTACATTCTAATGTCGTTGTACGTCGGTATATATACTATGGTCCTCATCGTTACTATAAGTACTATCAAAACAGGAGTATGGTCTGCATTTATCACAGTCAATACAAAATCAATCCTGAATATTATGTTCAGTTCAATATTATGTTCAATCTCTTGATGTCTTCATTCATGGATATCAACATTATTAAGTGAAAAGAAACTTGAGTAGCTATTATTGAGAAATTATTACTGTATCTCTATTATAAAAATTTTGATTTTTCAAATTCAGATAACCTTTGATGGTTGCATTGCCACCCTGGTTATGTCAGAGGCATTCCCTAAAAATGCTGGAACATATACTGTCGTGGCCAAGAATTCGGCCGGGGAAGGACAGTGTTCTGCCAACGTCTCGGTGAAGGTTAGTGTTTATTTAATTATTAACTGTTATACTATAGTACTCATGATAAATGAACTAATACTATTGAACTCATGATAAATTGTAATTTTCATTAATGTTCATTAATTTTGTGATTTTTTAAATTAATGATTATTTAACAAATAATTTGTTTTAATTGTTATTTCCTTTTGCATGCTACTTCATAGATGACAACTGAACAGGCCCAGGTTTGCCACAGTATTAATACACATTTAAAATTAAAAACACATTTTCTCCTGTTTAAAACCACACAGAAAGGAAAGAAAAATCAATTTATAGGGTATAAATGTATTTCCACATAGTAGTTAACAAACCATATACATAAGTTTAAGCACAATAAGTAAACAGTAAAGGCATTGTAAATGTTTCAGAATACATTCATTTTTGTTTAAGTATTGTAAAAGCATTATAACTACAAAATTGGAGTTCTTAATATGACTCACGAAGATTATCATCATCTCCTTAATTCCCTGTATTCAGTACTGAACATTTAAGGCAGGCATGTCAAACTGAGGGTTCCTCGAGGGCCATATCATATTTGTGTTGTCGTGAGGGCCACACAACAATTAATTGAAGTCATTTAATGAAAATTATTTCGGAATATAGTATCCTTTGTATTACATAGTAATATAGTACTGTGTTACAGTATCCTTTGTGCGGGCTGCAGGTGTGCTTGCAAAGGACCACGTGTTTGACATTCCTACTTTAAAGTACAGTATATCTGTCTGCTTCCAACAGGGCCGCATTCCAACAGAGACGAGTGACTCTGAGGTCACTTCAGATATAGATGTGGAACCTGTGAAGCCCACTGTGCAGCTTTCCCTCAAGGACACTAATGTCAAGGAGGGCAGGAGTGCCAGGCTTGATTGTGTCATTATTGGCCAACCAGAACCAGAGGTAGGAAAATATATTAGGGCTGTGCATAAGAGAATTATTTGTTGTTTACTGATAAAATCATAAAACTTTATACAATAAGTTACAGTACATAAAATCCTATAAATTTTGTTTTGAATCAAAATTTAGTTTGCAAATTATTTCATATACTGTATTATTCTAGTTACCATATTACAAGTTTATGATCAATGTCATCCTCCTTGGCACCCACAAGAGTGTTATCTTAACCTTTAACTTTTATTATTATATTCATGAACTGGTAAAGTGCACAGGAGAGTTGTAATGGTGTATGAATTTTAATAAACAGTGAGGGGTTGTAATTCTCTGTCGACTGATATGCAGTGAAAGAGGTGTAGTATACTGTACCTTAATGTAACACTGTTGCTTGAAATTAATCAATTCCAGTAAACAAATAAAATTCATAGATTAATTTTTGTTCTTCCAAAATTGTAATTAAAATATTGTGTTTTTGGTTACTGGAGAAGATTATCTCAATTGGTCTTTTTACTTTCTGCAAAATCTGAATACAGTATCCCTATCACAGACATGAGACTTGTTGGATTTTTTTTAATAAAAATATAGATTTCTAATTCATTGAATGATTCCTTAGTCTTTAATAACACAAACAGTAGACTTGAGCGAGCATTAAAAGGAGTAGATGGACCAAGGTGGTGTGTATTAATGTAAAAGAGAAAGGGGCATGACCAGAGAAAGGTTAATTGATGAAAGATAAGTGTCTTGATATCCATTCACACACAAATCCACACAACAATCTTATCATGAGTAATAATATGTACTGGTATATTTTATGGTTGGCAGCTGCCAATCTGTGTAGGTAAGTCAGTCATACAATCTCAACAGGTTTAACTTATTTGAAACTTTGCTGTTTTTATTTTTAGGTGATATGGTATCATGATGATAAACCTGTTAAGGAATCCAATGACTTTAAGCTACTATTCCATGGGGATCGGTGTTCACTCATTATTCAGGAAGCATTCCTTGAAGATGCTGGTATATACAGAGTTGTTGCTATGAACTCGGCTGGTGAAGCATCAACGGCATGTTTCCTTAATGTTGAACGTAAGTCAACCATAATTTGCTACCATTTAGATTCCTATTTTATATACAGGTGTAGAATATAATTATTATTACTGTATTAATTATTAACTGAAGTAATGTCCTTGAAATATGTTGAAAAGTTGATGTTTTCATATTAATAAGCTCTATAATATACTCCAGCTATCCCAGAGCCAACTCCACCTCCAACAATAGAACCTCCTGCAGTAGCACCCAGGTTTTCCATGTTACTGGCTGACAATCATGTTACTGAAGGGAATCCTGTTACTCTACGTGCTACAGTGACAGGTCAACCGAAGCCTACAATTGCATGGTTCAGAGAGAACATGCCACTGATTCCTGATGAGGAGTTACAGGTAATTAAACTACTGCATTTTATTCAAAAAAGAAATAAAAATGTGTCTCAGAAATACATACTTACATACATATATAATAGTGAGAGAAAGAGGGATTGAGAATAAGAATATATCATGCCTAGGGTTGAAATAAAGGTGAAGAGAAAATTTCAACCACAAAGACAATATCTATAGACGAGGAAAGTCTCGAGTAGATTATGACCATGGTTTGATGTTCACATCTTGACTTTTAAGGTAATGTTAATAAAAATACTTTATATGTAAAAGATACTGCAGAGGAAGATACAATTAATAGGTCAATTAAAGGGTCTTGTTAGTACAGAAGGGTTCGTTCTCGACTCATATCCTTATTCTAGGTTCAAATCTTGGATGGAACAAATATGATTGGGCACATTTCCTTTCATCTAATATCTCTATTCACCTAGCAGTAAATAGGTTCCTGAGAGTTTGTCAACTGTTGTGTGGTTGCATTCTGGGGAGGGTTAGTAATTCCATTTTGGGGGGTGGGAGGGCCCCTCGATAAAAGCCTAAATGAGTTATTATTATTATTAATAATGTACAATACAGTATATGGACAGTTTCTTTACAAAGAGTGCATATACCTTTGGTTATCACAGGTTCCTCTATCTTTCTAGCTAAACTGTGAAGCTGCAACAGACCTCAGTCCAACATTACTTGTAAAAAGTTATATGAATATGTATTAAGTTTGTTTTGATGAGTGTTTTCTTATTCCTTCAGATTCATGAGAGCTCTGATGGCACTGTGAGTGCAACAATCCATGCTGCATCCCTTGATCACACTGGCCAGTATGAAATTGTAGCCTCAAACACTGCTGGAACAGCCAAGTGTGTAGCATATCTAAGCATTGAACCACGTTTGCCCACACCCCCAGCTGCAGAAAACACAGAACCCCCAGTGTTCACCAAACTTATTACTGACACCACAGTCACATCTGGAGGCAGTGTTAAGTTTGAAGCTGAGGTTCAGGGGCTGCCTACGCCCACGGTGAGTGATAGTAATTATTCCTTAAAGACAGTTTCTTATGTTCTTGATAATTCAGATATGTCTGCCATAGGCAATGGTGACATTGAACAGACAAGCAATCTGAATTATATTTGTAATGAAAAGTTTTCACTTGATGTACAAAATGGTATTACTAGTACAGGTATTCAAGATCATGTTGATGATCATGATGATGACTTGGGTATTGATGCGGGTGTTAATAATAGCATGAATGTGTTAGGTAAAGATGAATTTGCTGACATGATGACAAAATTCAGCCAATTAGGTTGTTTTCCACTTTCTAATGATTACCACACTGAACAAAATAATGATAAATCAATTAACGAAGGGGAGAAAGATGCTTGTGATGAATACGAGAATAGTACCAAAGTATCAAAGTTTCAGGATTTGAAAATATTAGACTTTGATACATATTCCCGTTTCATGATGGAAAACATGGTCGTGTATGGTTCTCTTGATGATTCTGAGGATCCGGGGTCTTCAGCAGAACTGGATCAATTTTGTAAGTTCAATAACATTGAAGTTATGACTTCAGAAGATTACTCAAATCTCATTGTATCAGACTGTGAATCAACAAATAGCTCAATAGACATCAGTGCAGCTGATGAAATGGATAAACATTCTGGCAAATTATCTCCAATAAATGAGGCTGGTATTCAGAAACCCTCTTGCTTCCTTGATACTGGGATAAGCGACAGCTTGCAGCCAGTGAAACTTGTCGATTTATGGAATCTAATTAAGGATAAGTTACCTGATCCAGAAATACAGGCCGAGAATCAAGATAAAATAAACAAACAAGATTTTTCTTCTGAAACTGACACTGAGAGTAATAGAAAGTCTGCATCACTAAGTTCTGATGGCGATCCTGAATCGGGATATTTTTCGGGCTCATTCACTTCACAAACTGTTGGTTCAGAATCTGCTTTTGGGTCTCCAGTATCTGGCAGATCTAAGAGAAACAGTTATGCATTATCTTCTGAAGAAGAACCTTCAACAAGAAGCAGCCCAAATGAAGATAAGATAGGTAGTTTTCCTACTGTTTCTAAAAGTACCACTGATGATAAGCATTCACCATTCTGGAATCATTCAAGTGCAAACTCTTGCTTATCTAATGTTACTAGTAATGGTTCTGATAGTTCTTTAAATATGTCTTTCAAGAATGACATTGGTAATGAAAGCATTTTGGATGCTGATGATACTATAAATGCTAAAGTCTGTGATGAATCTACAAAATTGTATGAAAAAGAAGTTAATTTCATCTCCGAGAGTTCAGCTGATTGTAATTTAGAACGTAATTTTGCTAATCATGCTGTTACGAAAATTTTTGAGAAATATGAGGATGCTTTCACTTCAAGTGTTGACTTATCCCTAGATATTTCCACTGTTGCGATGTCATCTGAGACCACAGCTGTGAGCCAACCAAAAAGTGATGAGGAGATTTCTATATACGAACTGGCTAAGAAATGTGAAACAGAGGGCGAGCAAGAATGTGGCAATATAGAAATCACTGTAAATCGATATCTTACCCCATCTCCTGAACATATTTCAGAATTTATACGGTGCCCAAGTAGTTTGTCTGTAATATCGGAGGAAAGCTATGTCTCTGATAATGAAGAAATTTCAAGAGTCGGCAGTGATTCAAACAATAATGAAAATGAATTTATAACAAAATTTGATGTACAAAGAGAAAATCTAAATGCTTACTCTGAAACTCTCCATATTAAAGATGAATTATCATTAATCACCAGTAACTCGGATACAAATGAAATTGAGAGACGAGCAAGACGAGCTGCCCGGTTAATAAAACTTCGAGAACTAACAAAGGTACTACAAACCCCTTCAAAAATATCTAGAACTTATCCTAGAATAACTACTAACTCTCATTTTAAGTTGCAGGATGAAGTTTGCAGTGTTCATACCTGTAAACCTATTGAAACTTTTGCAAGTGCCGAGCAGTTAATAGCAGATTTCGATGATACGCAGCCTCTAAAAGAAGACGCTAATCTGCAGTCAGTTGAGCCTGAAAATGTTAAAGAACCAAGCAAAGCCCTTTTATTTATAATAAAAACAGTTGAACAACTCTCTCAGCTTGAAATAAAACGGATGATAATGGAAAGACTTCAGACAATTATTGAGGCAGGACAGGCATGTATCAGAGCATATGTATTCCCATTTTCTCATGCTACTTTCATCGATCTAAGTCAGCCATCTCTTGTTCATCGCTCACTTAATACGTTGACATCAGGGAGTGCCCATAATATGATCTTTGAGACGTGTCTTCATGCAACAAGAGATCAAGGAGCTGTTCTAGATGGCGAGTGTGTAGATCAGGGTACACCAACTATAATCCAGGCAGGTTACTATCTCATTTATGTTTTGTGTTATAAAGAAAAAAGCAAGCTAAATGAAGGACAGGCATAATTTAAATTGCTGGAAATAAATTTTGTAGTCTGTTAAAGATATTGTACAATATTAAGTGCCATAATAATTATATAGATAGTCTGGAAATATATTTGTTATTGATTATATTATGATAAAAGGAAGTTTAGAACATAACACATGAATAGAGGACACTGTAGAGTGAAATGTGCTAAAAATCTTATCGCCATAAATTGTTAGATTTGCTGACCACCACCTTCAGCTTCTGTTAGAATTAGTTAGTCACTTAACCAAATAATTTTGTTTTAATCTGTTGACACAACCAAAATTCCATAATGTATTGGGGTTATAGTTTGGGTTAAAACTGTAGGAATAGAGATTTAAGCAATAACGAGCCCATTTTTCTCTCTATTTGGCTGAATGATTGATTAAGGGATAGTTGGAATGGGCTCCTTCAATATGCTGTACTTGATACTTTAGCACCCTGCCTCAGCTTAGGCCTATATTTTTTAAAGGTTATGTTACTACTCTGTAATGTATCTAATCAATATATTGTGCTTAGATGATTTACATTATTACTTAGTAGTTGTAGTTAATAATGAATGTAAAGAATAAATGCTGCATTACATTAATATAGAAGAGTTTGGTCAAAGTAAATGGGATGGATTGTTAACATTTACAAAAGAATATAATATAGTGGTAGCTAGTGTAATATTTGGGCAGAAGGTAGGCCTATGTGAGGGAACAAAGCATCAGAAGTATAGATAGAAGAATCGGTGAGCAATGAGTACAATAATAGAAGCACTCAGTTGGCATTCATTAAACTGAAAGGTACTTAAATAATGGGGCAGTTTTGAACAAAGATAATCTGCTATATTTAAAGACAAATACAGTAATGTAATAATGCAATAGGAAATCATAGTAATTTTGAGGCTACAATAATTTTATTTTACAGCATACTGTATTGTATTGTGTAATAATACAAGAATATGTGTGTGAAATTTAATGTACAGTATAACAAATATTTTTATATACAGTACTGGTAATGTATATAAATGTAATGTATAGTTTTATACAGTACTTAAAGTTGAACATTTAAGAGATTTCATAATTGGATGTACATTTAACTAGAGGTGTATCGATGTATTGGCATCAGTAAAATTTCATCTGCTACTTCGATACTTTTTTACACAGGTGGGTACATGAGCAGATAACCTCAGGCTCATGTTTGCATGCTAAGAGCTCTCCCTCCCACAGCTTATTTTAAGCCTTACCATACCAGTTTCCCTGGAACATGATCTGCCAGTCGGTTTATAACCATATGTTTCCTGATTACTGATGGGTGAATAATTAAGAATTGCTGACCAACCATCTCTCCCTCTCCAGAGGGATGAGTTATGTGAAAAGACTAAAGGAATTAAACCTCACATCACTGGAAGACAGAAGAATTAGGGCAGATATGTAGCATAGTGGTCTACACTGTTGGCTCACAACTGAAGATCCGAGGTTCAATCCTTGGACAGGACAGAGATGAGTGGGCATGTTTTTCACCAGATGCCTGTGTTCATCTAGCAGTATAGGTACCCGGAAGGTAGACAGTTGTTGTGGGTTTCATCCTGGGAAAGGTAATCGGTAGTTGGCCTAGGGAAACCTCGATAAGCCTAATAACAGGCATTATGTCCCCAATTGTGTTCACTCTAGGGTGAACCATGAACCATATAATTCTCAGGGAAATTGACAGGGCAGAGAAGGAAACTTAAGTATCCATATGAGCCAAAGAGATATTGGAAATAAATTTTCACTGTCATAGTAGATAACAAATGGAATGCACTATAAAGTGAAGTTATGGAGTCAGACTGTCAGACTTCAAATTTAGATATAACAGAGCCCAATAGGTTCAGAGGTTGGACCTAAAAAAGCCAAAGCTCAATCCCAGCATGTACAGTTAGGTGATTATCTCTTCCCCTTCCCACCAAACTGTGCCTCAATCCAACCCAAATCTAATCCATTCTTGTACCATTCATCCTACCTCTTACTCATTTCACATTGACTAATTGTTTTTGTGGGGGATGAACTTTGACTTTTTGGTGTCGCCTCTCAACCTAAGTTTTAAGTAGGATATCATAAGTGTGTTGTAAAAAATCTTGTGCTCTGCAGCAATGTATCCAATAGTATTAAAGCTTTTTATCCAAAGTTTTCAAGCATGACGCGGTAATAATTCCTGTTGTACAGGAGAGTCTGTATTTAGGATTATCAAGCCCCCCCCCCCAGGTCAATTACTGATGTTTCCCAGGACACAACCCCACAACAGTTGCCTAACTTCCCGGAGTACCTGTTTCCTGCTAGGTAAATAGAGGCCTCAGGTGAAAGGAAATGTGACCAACCCTCTCTGTCCTGCCCAAGAATTGAACTGGGTCCCTTGATTGTGAGTTGATAACGTAGATAGCTGTGTGACAGGAATGTAAGGCATCTTGCACCAAACCACTGCAATACTAAATAGCTATGCAAGTTGCAATGATTTATTTATTTGAGTTACTAATCAGTAATCACTGCTAGGGAGTCCCATATAACATAAGTGGCATTTTAGTGAATTCTGCTGGAATACTGTTGCAATGATTATAATAATAATTACTGAATGTTACTAATTTACAAATAATTGACATTACTTTGCCATTGTTTACAAACCCACATATCATGAGAAGCATTATGCCTTCACGTTCTAATGTCTTAAACAAATATTCAGTACAGTATAGGCCTTACAAACAGATCTGCATGACCTCCACAAATGGTTGGAGGAGTAGCAAATGCTTTTTAATATAAAAAAAATGCAAGACCCTGGTATTTGCATTACAACTAGGAATTACAACTACCACATCAACATTACCCTTGCAGCAGATTAATGAAGAAAAGGACCTTGGAGAAACTACCAATCATTAAAAGTCGCACTACAAGTGGAAGCTGCATTAAAAAAAAAAGCTAACCAAATCCTAGGAATAGTCAAATGAACCTTTAACTTGAAGGAAAAGAAGGTAGTTACTTAACTGTAAAAAATTTCTGATGCACCCTAAGGGGCCTGACAACTGTGTGGACAGCACTCAGGATTCGTAGTTCTAAGGTTCCGGGTTTGATCCACGGTGGAGGCGGAAATAAATGGGCAGAGTTTCTTTCGCCCTGATGCCCCTGTTCACCTAGCAGTAAATAGGTACCTGGGAGTTAGACAGCTGCTACGGGCTGCTTCCTGGGTGTGTGTAACAAAAAGGTGTGGTCGAGGACAGGGCCTCGGGGACGCTAAACCCCGAAATCATCTCAAGATAACCTCAAGCAAGTAATTACCAAGCAAGATAGCCTCAAGATAACCCCTATTTGGACTATTGTATCCAAGCATGGGGACCTCATCTTCTAAAGGACATGTGTGCTTTGGAGAAAGTTTAACACTGGGGGACAAAAATCATCCCATGACTAAGGCAACTTTCATACCAGGAATAGTTGAGGGCCAGAACACTAACAGCAAACTAGACATGACCGAGCTGATCTCATCAAAATTTGTAAAATGCTGAACAATTTGTAGGATATTGATTCAGATCACTATTTTAAAAGGTCAAATGTAAAACATACAAGGAGCAACACCTTCAAGCTCAACAAGACACAATATAGGACAGAAAAACAGGAGATACTTTTTTACCCATTGGGTTACAAGCCAGTGGAACTGCCTACCCTCCGAAGCCATAAATGCCAACATACTGCTGCAATTAAAAATCCATCTGGATAAAATCAAGACAAATCAGGGGGACCTTTGACAAGCCACGGGCTGTTTGCCCTCGTCAAGACCACTAGAGAGATGGTGGCCTTTTGGTAAATTCAGGTACTGTATTGGAGGATTGGTCTCTCAATAGTATCGAAGTATTGGTATCAGATTATATGGTGGTATGAGTCAAAATATTGGTATCGGTACACCTCAACATTTAACACAGTACAGTGCACATCTAATTAAATGTTTTTTCTTCCCCTTAACCATTAAGTGTCTTGGAAGTGAATAAGAAGCATTCTTGGCATTTTGTTCAGCAAAAACACCTTGTCAAACCAAACTAATCTGCAGTAAGAGCAGAGAGAAGTGTAAACAGCAATTTTTGAAGGCATAGGCTGACTTTCTTTGTGTGCATCATAATATCCAGAGCAATGTTTTTAATATAAACCATCTGCTGTGCCAATCAAATGAATAGAAGTAGATGTTTATGTGCAAGAGATGTGTTCTCTAAACTAATAAAAATCTGCACCTATTCCTTAATTTTATTTCAATGGCCACATTTTAATACTTTAGTTGTAACACCTCAATGTATTACTTCTTAAATTACATATAGAAGCAGTAAATTTCGTAAATTACGACCAAGCATGTGATCCTGATGTTAAAATTGTTTGTTTTGAGTCAAAATTAAATAACCAAACTTGGTTATTTAATCCAAGTTTCATTAAACTTTAAATAGCTTGATCAAGTATTTGTTTCCTGAATTTACCTGCAGGCAACCCAATTGTGATGCTAGTCCAGCAATTTTTTTCTTTTGTTAAACAGGGCAATGGAGCAGATGACCTGGCTTGTGCTAATGGACTTGTAGCTCTGTACTAAAGTACTTGTACTAAATCAACAGTATTCAGTATCCCTCCCAACATACCATTGAAAGGCACCTGCATAGTGTTGATTTATTATATAAATTCCAATATGACCTCCAAATTTTGTTTGACAGGATAACCAGAATAAGATCATGTGCTGTTTGGTTAATTTTAATTAACAGTTTTACGTATGACAAATATTGATGCAAGCTAATTGAAGCAACTAATAATGTTCATGTAATATGATCACCACCAGTAGCACACTCAGAAATGTTCTTGGAGGAGGAAGGGTCCCAAATCTGTTATTGTTCTATATTGAGATAGTTAAACAGTTAATTATATATTCTTATAAAATTAAGCAAAAACATCTCTAAGAGGAAAATTATGTTTTATAGAGCTGCATAAGAACTTTAGACACCACAAGAGAAACAAGTTTTGTCTCTGATGTTCCCAGACAGTAGAAATGACATACAAATAGAGCCCTAAATTGTGGAACAGCTTCCCAAATGCTGTACAAATTTAAATAAATTTAAAAGAGAAATAAAGATTAGTTCACTAATATTTTGTAGTACAGTACAGTAATGTGTCTACCACTCTACATAGGATATCCTCCCATATTGCTTTCATTCCAACTAAACTGTGTTGCTGTTACTTTTCTCAACCTCTCCTAATTACTCTTAAATAATCATTTATTAAACCAATATTCACCAAAACTGAAATAATATATTGTATTTTCTTTAGTAATAACTTAAATTCCTAATCAAAATCCATTTCTTCTAGTATGAAGTGACAGCCTAACATTTGCTATGTAAACTCACAATAGATCTGTATAATATGAATGTACAATATAACAGTTCAATGTATAGGTTTAAGTTTTACCCAAAATGCTGTGCATATCGAGGGACTTTGTAAAAACGTATTCTTCCATTTGTAGTCATAGGGAACAGAGAAAATGGTCAGTTTCCCCTCCCCTCTTCTTTCCCTGGATGTGCTACTGGACCTCATGTAAGCTTAAATGACAATGTAAAGTCACAAGGGTATAACTAAATAGGTCTCTTGTTAGTCCATTTATTAACTAAATCATGTGACATGGTCGATGATGAGCATAATTACTTTTGTTCTAATTACTTGCTACCTTCTAGTACTAGAAGGTAATAGTAATTCAATTGTATAAATTTCTGGTGCACCCCCACATGAATTATTGCATCCAGGCATGGAGATCTCGTCTTTAGAAAGACATGGCTTTATTGGAAAAAGTTCAACACCAGGCAACAAATATAATTCCAAAACAAAGTCAACACTCGTACCAGAAAAGGTTGAGGGGCCACAGGGCTAACAAAACTGCAAACCAGACATTATAGGGCTGATTTCATCAAAATGTTGAAAAATGCTAAATAATTTGGAGGATGTTGGTCCAGACAACGTCTTTAAAAAGGTCAAATTTAACAAACCACAATGTAGGACTGAAAACAGGAGATGCATTTTCACCCACAGTCTTATAAATCCATGGAACTGCCTACCCGCCAAAGCCGTAAATGCCAAAACTCTGCAGAACTTTAAAATCCAGTTTGAAAAAATCAGGACAAATGGGGAGGGGGGGGGGGAACTCTGACAAACCACCAGCTTCCTATCCTCGCCGAAGGCACTAGTGTGTTAGTGACCCTCAGATGATGCAAGAAAATTTTATTGAGGGCAGACAGACTGTGTATGTATATACAGTGTACATTAAGCTTGTATCAAGGTTTCCCCAAGGGTGAATTACTGACCTTCGTATTCCTGTCAATGATTCTAAGGATCAACATCCCTGCAGCCTTGTCTCTGACCAGGTCAGGATGCAACTCCACAAGTGTTTACAATTTCCAAGGTACTGTACCTATTTACTCCTAGGTGAACAGAACATTAAGTGAAAAGAAAGATGCCCACCCATTTCTGCACTTGGGATATGAACTTGGGAGTCCTACTTGGGATATGAACCTGGGATTCCCAATTGGGAGTCAACTGTCCAGCACTGTCACTGTACTGGACAGTACTGAGTTGATCAATGTGTAGAGGCAAGCATGTGCGACTTTGATTAGCCAAAATAGTTTCCTGCTCCTGATAATGGTGTGTTGGATCAGTTTCCCAATTTTCCTTTATGTTGAGTAAAAATATTTGTCAGCAGATACCTCTTCAGAGTCATTACTGTATTTGTTAGTAGCTTTAATGTGATTCAGAAGTAATTTTCTATGAAAAATTTATTTTTACGTGATTAACTTTAGTTATTACTTGCTTTATTTGGACCATGTTAGTTATTACTTGCCTTATTTGGACTGTGTTCACATCCTAATAGAAAATGCTCTGAATTTTACAATATTGCTTAACCTTAGTAAGATCTACTTCATACTTTATTTTTCTTGATATACTGTATTTGTTAAGATAGAAATTTGAACATATTAAATCATAAATAATTTTGTGATTGACAAGTTTCTTTTTATTAAAAAAAACAAAACAAGGAATTAAAAAAGTGAAAATAAAAGTCTTCAGGAATTAATAGTATCATATCATTATCAAGGGACAAAACATCAAATATTACATTATTATTTGGGGTTGTAGTCTCTGCCATATAAATATATATACTGTACTTGGTACAATATTATATCTACAAAAACAGCTGAATAACAATCAAGATATACACATGCTGGTAGTGTAATAATTTTTGGTACTGTCCGAGCTTGTTTAGTTAAAAATTGAAGGGGTCAGAGATACAGACGGAGTGAACTAGCAGTTTGAGAATATGTTTACATATATAAAACAAAATAGCTTACGGAAGTGCAGTTTTAAGCTAGGAAACATTTTAATTCACATTAAAGACAAGAGGTTGATGAGTTGGTTTATTATTTTGTTGAAGACAATGATAATTAGCTTATGACGTTGTTGAGGAGACTGGTGAGAATTGATCACATTATTTAAGTGATAATAGTTTCAAAGTTAGTTTTATAGCATTGTGTGCTTGATCTACTATATACATGCTGGTAGGAATGGAAGTTGGAATAATGAAAATAATTCATAATAGATATATTATATTTTACTGCAGTATGTTGTATATGGAATACTGTACCATATACAGTATCCAGAAAAGTCAGTTAATACTTGGCTTGAGTTAGCAAAAACGTTAACTTCAAAGTTTTACATGCTTTGACTTGTAATCTGGTATGGTGTACATCATATTGGTAGTATGACTAAGGGAACTTCATATGTATATGAAGAGGCATGAAGTGTTTTTAAGAGTATAAATGGTACATGTTGAAAAGACTAATGATCATTCATTTTAGAAAGTGGGTGCATTATGTTACAAATATAATAATATTTATTTACAAGACAGTACAATGGGTATGTGAGATTACATAAGACTGGTATTTTTACATTCTTGCAAAGCCACTAACATGCATAGCGTTTCGGGTAGGTCCTTAATCTAACATATCAGATAAGATGAAAAGGTACATTGAAGCAAAATGTATATCAACATATAACTACAATGTAAATTGACAGAGGTGATTACACTGGTGATGATTT
This sequence comes from Procambarus clarkii, assembly GCF_040958095.1. Classification (NCBI taxonomy): domain Eukaryota; kingdom Metazoa; phylum Arthropoda; class Malacostraca; order Decapoda; family Cambaridae; genus Procambarus; species Procambarus clarkii. The sequence goes on from NC_091235.1 coordinate 8,018,766, forward strand.
ACATCTTAAGTACTAGTATTGGGGAAGTTGGTAGTACAAGATACAGTGTAAGTTTGAAGCACAAAATAGGAAACTATAACGATGAAATTAAGTACGTTTTAGTTTTATATACAGTGTGTACACATTTTATAGATTTTATATTCTCATTGGCTGATAATGTACAATTTAGCTTTGTTAAGGTATCGTATATGACAGGTAGAGGAAGATATAATTACAGTAATCAGAAATGTTCTGTTTTAAAAACTCTGCAACATTTAATTGTTAAAGTATAAAACTACTATAACACACCATAGTTTATGGATTCTGCAAGAATTATGACTTGAGATTGGTGTGCCAACTGACAGGCACAAACTGGATGACATGAAAAATTAACCAGCAATATTAGTACATATAGTATTTGACTCAAAAAATATTATTCTTACTCACATATACACTTTGATACTTTAGATACATATGTGAATACAGTAGAGAAGTAACATACTAACATCACATATACAGTATGTTGCTCCCTTGGTACTGTGAAGTATGAATTACACAAAATGTATTCACTCATTTCATATAAATTTGTGCATTTGAAAACTTTAGTGCATATTTTGGGTATTCAGGCATTGTTATTAACAAAGCTTAAAAGAATTACAATTTTTAAATTTTAGCAGTTCAACAAAACTAGTAAATCATGTCACTTGCTATCAAAATAAGATGCCATGGAAAAATAAGTAAATAAATAAATAAAAAAATTTGGAAGGTGTGTTTTTTATTATAATCTTGGTTAGAGTTCCATATGCATCTGACTTTGGTGCATTCCCACAGACTTAATTAATTTGCAGTGAAAGTTAAGGAAAGACCCAATTTATGTTTAAAGTCCATTACACACCACATTTTCGGATGTACCCTACATCCTTTCTCGAGGTACTGTACTTTGGTACAAAGTTCTGAACAAACATAAATTGAGTCTTTCCTTCACTTCATTCAAGCACTGTGGCATTGTTGAAGTTTCTCCTAATTTGTAGTACTATAATTATAGTTACTATCCTGTTGATGTGTTCAGAAATGCTCTTGATCTTCTCTAGGTACACTGGACGTTAAATGATTGCCCCATCACGGGTCAAGAGTATCTGCGTGGCCATATGCAGTATGTGTTGGGAAGCAGTGGAAACACACACACCTTGGAGCTTCCCACCACCTCTGTGATGCAGGCTGGTAGAGTCGCTGTTATTGCAGAGAACTCGGTAGGGAAGGCTGTGTCTGCTGCCGCACTCAACATTGTTGGTGAGTACCCTCTTACAGTACCTGGTACAATTACAATTTAGCAGTTACTAACCATAAGGAAAAGTTGCACAGTGTATAGTACCATTATTATTATTGCAATTAAAAATATATTAACACCTATTGAAACAGACATACAATTAAATACAATTTTTATTGTGAATAATATTGTGCATGCAGACAATATACATACATGATGAAAACATTTCCTGAATGTTTTATACATTCTTCTACAATGTAACATCTCATTACAATAACTTTGAAACACTATAAAAGTTTAAAGGTTAGAGTAAACAAAATGTATGAAATTTTTATCATTTGTACTACAAAGAAAACTCACTATTTCAAGTCTTCCACATGAATAGTAAGTGTTGAATGCGAACATGATTTTCATCATATTTGTTACACACACACATCAGAATCTCATGGTTATGAAGCTTAACATATGCTAAGCTATTACTGACTCTCACCAGGATGCAATCTACAACAGTTGCCTAAATCTTGGTTACCTATTTACTGCAGGCGATAAGTCACAATAACGTGGCTGAAGAATGTTGACCAGACTACACACTAGAAGGTGAAGGGACGACAATGTTTCGGTCCATCCTGGACCATTCTCAAGTCGATTGTGCTTGATTCCACAATCGACTGAGAATGGTCCAGGACGGACTGAAATGTCGTCGTCCCTTCACCTTTTAGTGTGTGGTCTGGTCAACATATCTATTTACTGCTAAGATAAGCAAAGGTATCAGGCAAAAGGGAACTTGCCAAGCCATCTCTGTCCTGCCTGGGTATTGAATCCAGAATCTTGGGTTGTGAGCCAAGGACATAGATTACTGCACTACAGGACAATTTTAATGTTTCATATATCATTTAATCTATTCACTTTGTATTTTGTCACTTAAAACACTTCAGAAGTCCTCAACATGTGAATAATGACTTTAAAATTTTATCAGTTGCAAAATACTCATGTAATTTGCACTCGCCTGATATCAACTCCAAGATACTGTATCTAATAGAGTTGTCGATCTGTGGAATCAATTACTGTGTAACAGAATAGATGTAGGAACCCTAGATTGTTTTTAGCATAGGTTAGACATACAGTATCTATGAATGAGATTGAGTGGATATAAATACGAGCTGCCTTGTATGGGTCAATAGACATTCTGCAGTTTCCTTGATTCTTATGTTCTTATGATAAAACTTTGCAAATTCATTAGTTTACAAAGAAAAAATACTCATTCAGAAATTAGCAGCACATCTTGTTAACAACCAGAAAGTCCCTGGTTTCATTCTCGCCACACGATATTAATATTTAGCACGTTTCCTTTCACCTGATGTTTTTATTCACCAAGCAGTACTATGTAGGTACCTGGGAATTAGACAACTGTTGTGGGCTGCATTCTGAACATGGTTAGTTGTTGGCCTACAGGTTCCTTGATAAGCCAAACAGGCTTCCTGTCTCTGACAATGGGAAATCAAATGAGAGGTCCTATAATTTGGAATCCTAGGCAGAGAGGGATAACTTAAAAACTATTTTCTTCCTCCATTCACCCATGTGTGCCTGGTAGTAATTGGGGATACAATACTGAGGAACCTATAAAACAAGATGTGAAACTACCGTCTGTAGTACATACATAAGTAAAGATGCAAATTAAGAGTGCATATACTAAAATATATATTGGCTGTTACCAATCCGTAGTTGTAATTGGATTATTGACCAGCACATGCAGCCCATGATTGAGTTGTATTGGATTATGTGGATTCGGAATAACATGTGCAAGATTAAAAGGTGTGGGTAAATTTCAGAATTACATGGGTTGATTATGTAATTAGCATAATATATGCTAATCCTTGGGTGTACCACATTCTCGAAGGTAAGTTAGGATCCTACTGAATCTACATTCTTATGTTTTACAACAAGTTTGAGGTTATATTTGTGCATCATTGCATATCTTAAACATTTTGAACGTCACTATTTGGTAAATGTGTGGCTGGAAAGTGAAGAAAGAATTAATATTATTGTTATAATGGCTGTTCTGTTAGGAAGAAATTGGAAAAAGTGAAATTTTGGAGGGTCCATGGAACTTATAATCCTGTTTACTGTACTTGTAGGCCTTAAAGTGTGATTGCGTAGTTTTTGGTTTGTTTCTTTTAATGAACATGTGCCGTGTGCACATCAAGGGGTCACTACTAGTTGTAATTTGGTTATTGGCTATTACAGGTACTTTAATTTTTGCTTGCTTATTGGCAATATTTTTCAGGTGCTCTAGTCACCTACAAGATGTTCATTTAAATGAGACATTCTTTTACTGTATATCCTCTCACCAGCGATATATTAATATCAACGTTACTACTTGCAATGAAACTAGATCTCTTGTCTGTTAAATCTGTAGATTTGGCGAGTGTTTTACCACTGCGCCATGTGGACGGCACGCTTGGTCCACTCGTGCCCTAGATACGCTTTGTCCACACAATAATGACAATTTTCATAAGTGTTTGGACTGGCTGATGCAAATAGAATAGCTCGGGAACTGAAAACTAAATAGAATAGCTCGGGAACTGAAAACTGAAGATTTATGACTCCGATAACACGTTTTAGTGTCATTGGAACATTTACTGTTGGAATACAAATGACACATTTTAGTGTCATTTAGTGTGAAAGTATTAACTATGCTGACTAGCATGCCATCTATACAAATGCCTCCTTCTACAGTAAAGTTGTACCCTATAAAATTGGAAATAATTAAAAACTTACTTTAGTAATATTAATAATAGTACCTTTGAGTAGGTACTATTCATACCCCCCATTTTCCCTCAATCTATGGGACCAATTTGCTAAGCAATATATTAATTTCAAGCTGTCATGTAATGGCTATCTGTTAGAACCTGGGTGTGAAGTTTTTATTCTCATCTCCAGTAATGCTTATGCTCCAGTCCCTAAACCATAGATTTTAAAGGTAATCCCATAAATCCCACATAATTTAAAAAATCTAATTCAAAATGAAAACCACCATAGTTTTAAGTCTGCTATATGGCATTCCTGTGACACCAGCTCCTCCTCCTACTGTTGTCCATCTAAGAAATTTTTTAATACAGTAACTCATTTTAAACAATATTAAAAGAAATACCATTAAAGTTCTCTCTCTTTTTTTAGTTAATGCTCTATAGATACATTTTACTGTACAGAATGGTAATTTTAATCTTTATTATGAAGGATATCTATCGGGAAAATAGTCTGTTGGAAATTACTATACAGTACATATGACTATATTTTTTTCATTGCAAATAATTGAATGCAGTAGAACCTTGAGTGACGAGCGCCTCAATTGGCAAGCAATATGGGTAACGAGTGCCCCGATCGCTGACAATTCGTCTCATTTGGCGAGCGCTCGTTTGAATAACGACACCACCACATGGTGGGGTCTCGTGCCTTCTCGCACATTCTCGGATGCCTCCGACGATGCAAATAAATTATTTTTTTTTTTTTTAAAGATGCTAATGATGCTGGGATGTAAAGGGGAGACTGCTGTGATGTTGCAAAGCATTGACCTTTTTGTAGAAAAGAGAAATTAAATTTTTCTGAAACACTGAACGAACCTATATGGCATTTATCCGTTTTTCAAATTGTTTCAACTTTTTTTTTTTTTTTTTTTTTTTTTTTTTTTTTTTTTTTAAGAAACATGGAGCAGCCTACTTGACAAACACTGAACGACTCTTTTGCAAAAAAAAATGAAAAACAAAAATTGAAGAAAGAAAAATGTCATAAAGGTTTGTTCAGTGTATGTAAGGTAGGCTGCTCCATTATTTAAAACATTGAATATCATATTGATATTTTTCGGTGGTAGAACGGATTAATTTGATTTCCGTAATTTTAAATGGAGTTATTCGTTTTGAAAGACGAGCATTTCACATAACAAGCTCGGTGCCGGGACAGATTAAATTCATTATTCGAGGTTCCACTGTATTCAGATTTTCTAAATCCAATTTTTTTTAAAGGCAATCCAGGAGCAAAAAGATTTGTTCCTTAGACATTTATAATAATTTAAAGGTTTGAAACAAGGTGGATGTGAAGTTAATTACTCCACTGTACAATACAGTACAAAGGAATTTCGCTACTTGAACAGCTCCCAACTCGAACAATTTGGCACTCAAACACTGTGCTCGATAGTAGACTGTATGGCACTCAAACGTAAGGATCTGTACGAGACAAGTTAGTTTCTCAGTTGCTGTCGTTCAGTGCACAGCCCCACTTAACTTCTCTCTAAACTTTCTCATATTTTCTTGGATAATTTTTTTTTATATTCTTAGAGTAAATAAGTCACCATAGTGTCTAAGAAAGTAAGTGATAAGGGCCAAATGAAAAGCAAATTAGTTAGATCCAAGATTGAGATGAAAAAACTCATACCAAATATGAAAGTTGTTCCCGTGTATGTGTTTTTGCTACCGAGTTTGTTATGGCTAAATCTATGATCTCTATGATACTTTGAAAAAGAAAGAAAAGAGAGAGAACCCCAATTACTGCACCTAAAGTTTTAATGGTGGGGGCTCCCCAGCCCAACCACTTGGGCTGGACGGTAAAGGAACAGTCTCGCTTCATGCAGGTCGGCATTCAGTCCCTGGCCATCCAAGGGGTTGGGCACCATTCCTTTTCACTTTCCCATCCCAAATCCTTATCATGAACCCTTCTAAGTGCTATATAGTTATAATGGCATGGCATTTTCCCCTGATAATTCTTTCTTTCCTTCCCCTGCCAAACAATAAAATCTTTCCTCTTCCTCACTACCTTCCACATACGCCATTAACTCTTCCAAGTGCAGGTAAGTTGAGAATATATTTGCTTTTAGTTCAGTTATCTATCATTAGTTCAGTTATCTATCATATTCATGAGTATTTTTTGTGGTCTTGAATGGGTTAATCCAGTTTACATTATTCTTTGTGGAGAAAAATTATTTTTCATAGTACTCTAACAAATTGGCACTCAAACAGCCTTTTGGAACCAATTAAGTTGTGCTTTAATGCATGTATATAAGTGCTTGTATATCAATAAACACATCTAGATATGAATATAAATACTGTACAGGGCTGTATATAATACATTATACACTATATAAATGCTGCTTACAATGCATTATTAATCTACCTGTATATATAAGGCATGTACAGCAGATTATCGAGTTCAAAATAACTGCCCAATGACTTTTCTTGCTTTAAGATTTATTTTAAATTTAAGGGTAACCAGAAGCTAGTGACGTAACCAATCTATTGTTGATGTTTTGCATTATTAGGAAATGTACTACAGATTCATGAATAAACTTACAGAGGTTAGATGTTGCATATCTGTAAGTATTATATTTACAGTATTTATTATATAATTACATGGAATAAAAAAATTCTGCATGTACAAGATTATGGTCAATACGTACTGGAAATTATCTAGTTAGCACAAGGTGGCAGCTCACCATTGCATAATAATTTTTTAGAACAATTATTTACAGTTGCTGGAAATTCACTTTAATGGAACTTGGTCAAATTGATGATTGACTGTATTAAGAATGACTGTTTTGATTGTAAAATCAGTTTCAATGGAAAATAACAGTTCCAATTGAGTGTATTTTTGTATTTGCTGCATTGGATGAAGTGTCAAACTGACGTTACAACAAAGTTTATGAATCAATTACTGTACTATATATTTATATTCTAGGTTTTAGAATATAGAACCTATAGAGCCAGGAGGAAGTTAGTGTCATTAAGTGAGGTTAATCTGCTTGCCTAATCAAAAACTATAAATTTTTAAAATAAAAGTTTGATTTCCCACCAGAAAATCATAAGATATGCCCTCAGTCCTTTATAAGCCCCTCACCCCATTGACTGGTGCAAACTCCAGGGCATGATTAATGAGCAGATCACGGTAACTTGTCCACTGCACAGTTACAAAATTAAATTCATAACAATATAGGGTTGGCATGAACCAAATTTTCTGTAGTAAGGGATTTTTAAAATACAGTTTAGTAAATAGAAGTAATTGCAAAAATTGAATGTACTGTACAGCACATACACGTTTAACAGTACATAATCAATATTTATTGGCCACTCTAGGCTGGAATAAGGTACCAATTCTCCATTCAGAAAGCTAACTTTAAATGACTATGAAGTTATTACCAATTTTTTCTTTTTGGAAATTTAAGGTGTAGAATCTTTCATTCTTTTCTTACCTTTGAAAAATACATACCTATATTGCTGGGGGATAAACGGAATTTATTTATTGGCATCGAAAAGGTTAAGAACAATAATTCATTTTGTTGGGGACAGGCAGCCTGTGAATATATATACAGTAGTACCTTGGTTTTCGAATTTAATCCGTTCCCAGAGACGGCTCGAAAACAGAAAATTCGTGAACAGAAACGAGTTTTCCCATAAGAAATGATGTAAATTGAATTAATCCATTCCACACTCCCAAAAATATTATCTTCAAAATACATTTCATACATAATACACCCAAATATTTTGTACTATAGTATGTACAAGTTATAGCTTACCTTTATTGATGACTCTTGCTGGTGTATGGAAGAGGAAGGGGGGGGGGAGGAGGAGAGGTGTTAGTATTTGGAAGGGGAGTCTCCATCCATTATAACATCCATTATAACCATCCATTATAACCATCCATTATAACATCAGGCAGTGATGACTTCTCTGGGGTACTCAATCCCCTACGTTTTGTAGGCATACCAGTAGGACCTGGTTGTAGCTCACTGCTTGTTTTTCTCACTAAGAACCTTTCCATAGAGACTTTTTCCCCTACATCTTAACACTTGTCTTTAGTGAGACATCACATTGTCATTAAAGAGGTTAATGCAATGGCCTGCTACAGCTTTATCAGGGCGAGTCTTTTCAGCAAAACTTTGCCGTTCTTCTCATACTTCACACATTTTCTAAATGAGGAAGGGACATCCTCTACTCTCAACTATTTTCTTAGGTTGAACTTTACCACTGACGTTTTTGGGACCCATGGCATGGTATATATAATTACTTTTGTGTTTAGGACCAAAAAAAGTTGAAATGCAATTCAATTCTTTACAAAGAATTCAAGTGCGATTGTCACTAGGCAAGAAGCACTGGTAAACTAAAGTGGGGTCGCCCATGCCACCAGGAACCACTCGCTTGGTCGACCCATACATGTTACAAACGTGTATCAACAAAGTCGGAAAGATATTGCTCATATGCCAGCAAACATTGTCGCTTGGACCGTCGACTTGTTTTGGCATCACCAGCAGCTTATTTTCGTTATAAAATAATACGTTTTCAGAATAAAAATATGTTTTTCATGTTCTACATTTAGCACCAACATTATAATGAATAATTATATCTTATTCATTACTAACGTAATGCTAGGAAGCTTTGTGTAGCTTTGAGTAAGTTTGGGTAGCTTTGGGTAATTAGACGGACCCTAAACAGTATAGTACATAAAAGAGACCAGAGGAAGCTAGTGTCACTGAGTTAAGCTAATATTCGTGGCACTAAAAAGCCCTAATCCCCTATCTAGGTATATTAACATCACCACAATTTTAGAATTAATTTATTATTTTTTTTGTTAAAAATAGTAATCTACAAACAATTTTGTTAACTATTTGTATTTGGAAGACAGTTGAACATACCACAAAATATTTAAAAAATTGCCTTTCATAATGTAAAGAATTGATTACAATTTGACTTAAAATGTTAAATATTACATATGGATAAAGAGAAAGCAGTGTTTAAATTCACTTTTACACTATCACAGACGTCTCTTTAGACACTAAGACACTTGGTGTCGTAAAATCATTATGGTATTGCTAAATTAAGGGGATTTGTAGGTATTAGCGATTTTGTTAAATAACCAATTTTAGGTAATGTTTTGAAACACGATGTTGTACAGTATTGCCAAAAGACTAAATTTTCACTTACATTGTTACCCTCAATACTTTTTCGTTGTTACCCGATGACCTTTAAATGTTAAATGTCTGGCGTAGCGGAGCAGCAAAGTTCACCGAGTAGTGTAAGTTTTCTTCCCAGGAGATAGGACAGTTATCACAAGCACACCGAGTTACAGCCCCGCTCCTGTGCCAGGCAAGTCCACAACGGGCTCACCATAGCCCGTGCTACTTGTAACTTTTTGTTTCAAGTAGCGAATCTTAAACATCAACATCACAAGCACCAACAATAATCACATTAAACCAGGTCACTATAGTAAGCTTAATAGTTTGTTTTTCATGTCAGAATATAATAAAACTATTACAATTTCACATCCTAAAATGCGTAAACAGCCACTACTTGCTTACTGACTGAATAAATAATGACCTCGAATACACGGCATTCAGTACAGTACTAGTTTTTTAGTTGAAAATAAAAATT